>NC_047023.1:45025627-45325627 GCF_902652985.1 Pecten maximus | reverse complement strand
ACCCAACATCGAGGTCACTACTCCAACGACATGTCTATGTAGTACCACCCAACATCGAGGTCCCTACTCCAACGACATGTCTATGTAGTACCACCCAACATCGAGGTCATTACTCCAACGACATGTCTATGTAGTACCACCTAACATCGCGGTCACTACTCCAACGACATGTCTATGTAGTACCACCCAACATCGAGGTCACTACTCCAACGACATGTCTATGTAGTACCACCCAACATCGAGGTCATTACTCCAACGACATGTCTATGTAGGGCCACCCAACATCGAGGTCACTACTCCAACGACATGTCTATGTAGTACCACCCAACATCGAGGTCACTACTCCAACGACATGTCTATGTAGGGCCACCCAACATCGAGGTCACTACTCCAACGACATGTCTATGTAGTACCACCCAACATCGAGGTCACTACTCCAACGACATGTCTATGTAGTACCACCCAACATCGAGGACACTACTCCAACGACATGTCTATGTAGTACCACCCAACATCGAGGACACTACTCCAACGACATGTCTATGTAGTACCACCCAACATCGAGGTCACTACTCCAACGACATGTCTATGTAGTACCACCCAACATCGCGGTCACTACTCCAACGACATGTCTATGTAGTACCACCCAACATCGAGGTCACTACTCCAACGACATGTCTATGTAGTACCACCCAACATCGAGGTCACTACTCCAACGACATGTCTATGTAGTACCACTCAACATCGAGGTCACTACTCCAACGACATGTCTATGTAGTACCACCCAACATCGCGGTCACTACTCCAACGACATGTCTATGTAGTACCACTCAACATCGCGGTCACTACTCCAACGACATGTCTATGTAGTACCACCCAACATCGCGGTCACTACTCCAACGACATGTCTATGTATTACCACCCAACATCGAGGTCATTACACAAACGACATGTCTATGTAGTACCACCCAACATTGAGGTCATTACTCCAACGACATGTCTATGTAGTACCACCCAACATCGAGGTCACTACTCCAACGACATGTCTATGTAGTACCACCCAACATCGAGGTCAGTACTCCAACGACATGTCTATGTAGTACCACTCAACATCTAGGTCACTACTCCAACGACATGTCTATGTAGTACCACTCAACATCGAGGTCACTACTCCAACGACATGTCTATGTAGTACCACCCAACATCGAGGTCATTACACCAACGACATGTCTATGTAGGGCCACCCAACATCGAGGTCACTACTCCAACGACATGTCTATGTAGGGCCACCCAACATCGAGGTCACTACTCCAACGACATGTCTATGTAGTACCACCCAACATCGAGGTCACTACTCCAACGACATGTCTATGTAGGGCCAACCAACATCGCGGTCACTACTCCAACGACATGTCTATGTAGTACCACCCAACATCGAGGTCACTACTCCAACGACATGTCTATGTAGTACCACCCAACATCGAGGTCATTACTCCAACGACATGTCTATGTAGTACCACCCAACATCGCGGTCACTACTCCAACGACATGTATATGTAGTACCACTCAACATCGAGGTCACTACTCCAACGACATGTCTATGTAGTACCACCCAACATCGAGGTCACTACTCCAACGACATGTCTATGTAGTACCACCCAACATCGCGGTCACTACTCCAACGACATGTCTATGTAGTACCACCCAACATCGAGGTCACTACACCAACGACATGTCTATGTAGTACCACCCAACATCGAGGTCACTACTCCAACGACATGTCTATGTAGTACCACGCAACATCGAGGTCATTACTCCAACGACATGTCTATGTAGTACCACCCAACATCGAGGTCACTACTCCAACGACATGTCTATGTAGTACCACCCAACATCGAGGTCACTACTCCAACGACATGTCTATGTAGTACCACCCAACATCGAGGTCACTACTCCAACGACATGTCTATGTAGGTACCACCCAACATCGAGGTCCCTACTCCAACGACATGTCTATGTAGTACCACCCAACATCGAGGTCACTACTCCAACGACATGTCTATGTAGTACCACCCAACATCGAGGTCACTACTCCAACGACATGTCTATGTAGTACCACCCAACATCGAGGTCACTACTCAACGACATGTCTATGTAGTACCACCCAACATCGAGGTCACTACTCCAACGACATGTCTATGTAGTACCACCCAACATCGAGGTCACTACTCCAACGACATGTCTATGTAGTACCACCCAACATCGAGGTCACTACTCCAACGACATGTCTATGTAGTACCACCCAACATCGAGGTCACTACTCCAACGACATGTCTATGTAGTACCACCCAACATCGAGGTCACTACTCCAACGACATGTCTATGTAGTACCACCTAACATCGAGGTCCCTACTCCAACGACATGTCTATGTAGTACCACCCAACATCGAGGTCGCTACTCCAACGACATGTCTATGTAGTACCACCTAACATCGCGGTCACTACTCCAACGACATGTCTATGTAGTACCACCCAACATCGAGGTCACTACTCCAAACGACATGTCTATGTAGTACCAACTCAACATCGAGGTCACTACTCCAACGACATGTCTATGTAGTACCACTACCACCCAACATTGAGGTCATACTCCACACGACATGTCTATGTAAGTACCACCCAACATCGAGGTCATTAATCCAACGACATGTCTATGTAGTACACCAACCCGAGGGTCCCCCCATACTCCACCGACATGTCTATGTAGTAAATACCACTTCAACTCTAGGTCACTACTTCCAACGACATTCTATGTAGTACCACTCAACATCGAGGGTCACTACTCCACGACATGTCTATGTTAGTACCACCCAACATCAGTTCATACACCAACGACATGGTCTATGTAGGGCACCAAACCCTCGAGGTCTACTCCAACGACATGTCTATGCTAGGGCCACCAACATCGAGGTCACTACTCCAACGACATGTCTATGTAGGGCCAACCAACATCGCGGTCACTACTCCAACGACATGTCTATGTAGGGCCACCCAACATCGCGGTCACTACTCCAACGACATGTCTATGTAGGGCCACCCAACATCGAGGTCACTACTCCAACGACATGTCTATGTAGGGCCACCCAACATCGAGGTCACTACTCCAACGACATGTCTATGTAGTACCACTCAACATCTAGGTCACTACTCCAACGACATGTATATGTAGTACCACCCAACATCGAGGTCACTACTCCAACGACATGCCTATGTAGTACCACCCAACATCGAGGTCACTACTCCAACGACATGTCTATGTAGTACCACCCAACATCGAGGTCACTACTCCAACGACATGTCTATGTAGGGCCACCTAACATCGCGGTCATTACACAAACGACATGTCTATGTAGGGCCACCCAACATCGAGGTCCCTACTTCAACGACATGTCTATGTAGGGCCACCCAACATCGAGGTCCCTACTTCAACGACATGTCTATGTAGTACCACCCAACATCGAGGTCACTACTCCAACGACATGTCTATGTAGGGCCACCCAACATCGAGGTCCCTACTTCAACGACATGTCTATGTAGGGCCACCCAACATCGAGGTCACTACTCCAACGACATGTCTATGTAGTACCACCCAACATCGCGGTCACTACTCCAACGACATGTCTATGTAGTACCACCCAACATCGAGGTCACTACTCCAACGACATGTCTATGTAGGGCCACCCAACATCGAGGTCACTACTCCAACGACATGTCTATGTATTACCACCCAGCATCGCGGTCACTACTCCAACGATATGTCTATGTAGTACCACCCAACATCGCGGTCACTACTCCAACGACATGTCTATGTAGTACCACTCAACATCGAGGTCACTACTCCAACGACATGTCTATGTAGTACCACTCAACATCGAGGTCACTACTCCAACGACATGTCTATGTAGGGCCACCCAACATCGAGGTCACTACTCCAACGACATGCCTATGTAGTACCACCCAACATCGCGGTCACTACTCCAACGACATGTCTATGTAGTACCACCCAACATCGAGGTCATTACTCCAACGACATGTCTATGTAGGGCCACCCAACATCGAGGTCATTACTCCAACGACATGTCTATGTAGTACCACCCAACATCGAGGTCATTACTCCAACGACATGCCTATGTAGTACCACCCAACATCGCGGTCACTACTCCAACGACATGTCTATGTAGTACCACCCAACATCGAGGTCACTACTCCAACGACATGTCTATGTAGTACCACCCAACATCGAGGTCATTACTCCAACGACATGTCTATGTAGTACCACTCAACATCGCGGTCACTACTCCAACGACATGTCTATGTATTACCACCCAACATCGAGGTCACTACTCCAACGACATGTCTATGTAGTACCACCCAACATCGAGGTCACTACTCCAACGACATGCCTATGTAGTACCACCCAACATCGCGGTCACTACTCCAACGACATGTCTATGTAGTACCACCCAACATCGAGGTCACTACTCCAACGACATGTCTATGTAGTACCACCCAACATCGAGGTCATTACTCCAACGACATGTCTATGTAGTACCACCCAACATCGAGGTCACTACAGCAATCATGTCTATGTAGTGCAGCCAAACTTCGATGTCATTACTCCTGGCTGCGGTTACTAAATCACGCACAAAATAAATAAATATCGTCGTGTATTCTCAGATATGACAGGAATAATAATTAAGAGTAACACTATTTGTTCTGAGTGTGATGTCATAATTACCCTGTCAGAAACATCCGTTAACACTAAATTTACGCAGTATGCGACACTATAACCGTCATTCGTGGTCACCAATTTTAGTAGATTTAATTTATCAAGTAATGATGTACTTATACATAAGTGTCTAGTGATGTAATTATAACGATAATCCGTCAAATAATGATGTACTAATACATCAGTATCTAATGGTATAATTACAACGATAATCCGTCAAATAATGATGCACTTATACATCAGTATCTAGTGATATAATTATAACGATAATCCCTTAGATATTGATGTACTAATGCATAAGTGTCTTGTGATATAATACAAGAAATACTAGCCGCAATATACCGCTCGGCTAGAGAGGTCTCTATAGCACGATCGGTTGAGCGTAAGACTAGTAAGCACGATGCTCCGGGTTCGATCTCTAGCGGAGGCAGTGATTTAAATCTAATTAATCATGCGCCAACGTAACAGAGCGCATGATTAATTAGATTTAAATCACTGCCTCAGCTAGAGATCGAACCCGGAGCATCGTGCTTACTAGTCTTACGCTCAACCGATCGAGCTAGAGAAGATCTCTCTAGCCGAGCGGTATATTGCGTCTTGTATTTACCAGGGTTAATCCGTCAAATAATTATGTACTTGTACATAAGTATCTAGCGATATAATTATAACGATAATCCATTAAATAATGATGTACTAATATATAAGTGTCTAGTGATATAATCATAACGATAATCCGTCAAATAATGGTTTACTAATATATAAGTATCTAGTGATGTGTTAAATACGAACACATACGTATCTAATGATATAATTATAACGATAATCCATTAAATAATGATGTACTAATATATAAGTATTTCCTGATATGATGAATAACATACTGATAACAGTTACGTACAGTATAGTGTACGCCATCTGTGAGATATTTTGTGAAAAACTACCCTATTGCAAACATCGTAGCAGGGCAAATATTTGCTATATAAGAAGTTAAGCACGACATCAGAAGGGTATCGATACAATGACATGAAACAAATTGATTTTATTAAAGCACCATTAGCCTACCATGACCAGATAAACACTCAAATTGCTCAGTAAATATTTCCTCGTCGTTGTTTCTGATACAATAACTCGGATATTAAGGTCACGACCTTTTCATATATAACTATAGAAAACATTTAATTATGTTTGATTACTTTAATTATACACAATGTTGTCACTATGTATCGGAAACTATCCTGACAAATGATGTATTAGGCTGGATCAACAATAAACAAAGTACCCATAGAATGATGAATGATCTATTGATTTTTACAATTATTGACCACTATTTAGGAATGAGTTCTATTTGATAAACGTGCAGGTGTTGCTGGGAAGGTTAACGTGTCTGCCCTTATGACACATCTCTTTACGAACTACCATAAAGACATCAAGCCTGTCTGCGATAATACCAGTCCGATCGAAGTTCGCATTGGATTAGCTCTCCGACAGATTATCGAGTTGGTATGTGATGTAATTCAGATTATTTCAGCGTGTACAAACAAATATTTCTGTCATTATTCAATTAAACCCCTGGTGTGCCTTGAGTAAAACCACTTCAGTCTAAAACCATTATGTACTCTTCTTCTTTGTCCAGATAAAATGTTATGTGAAACTTTGATATATATTAAACATATACATATGTAAGACCTGACTACCCTAACAATGCAGTCGAAATTAAGTGATTTGTTGTTGACTTTTAAATACACCGGTTGTCTCACATATTAAGCTCTATTAAACATGTTAATGTTGTAAACTTCTAATTATCTACTGCTTAATGTTTTCTTCAGAATGAACCAAAGCAGCTACTTCAGATAAACGCTTGGTTAAGATGGGTAAGTAAAATATTCCATGCGACACATAGTATGAAACACAGTCCCTTGTAATTAAACCTGACAATAGTGCTATAATCCATCAACATATTAATCAGAGTATAAACCTTAAATACGGCAGTTATGATATCACCCTAAAAAACATGAAAATAATTATATAAACCTTAAAATATGACAATTATGATATCAAACTTTAAAACATGACAATTATTATTCAAACCTTAAATATGGCATTGATGATGTAAACCTTAAAAATATGACAATTATGATACAAACCTTAACAACATGACAATTATGATATAAACCTTAATCATGGCATTTGTGATGTAAACCTTAAGCATGACAATTATGATATAGACCTTAAAAAAAATATGACAATTATGATATAAACCTTAAACAAGGCAATTATGATACTAACCTTAAATAGGACAATTATGATATAGACCTTAAACATATGCCAATTATGATATTAACCTTAAATAGGACAATTATGATAAAGACCTTAAATAGGACAATTATGATACTAACCTTAAAAATATGAAAATTATGATATTAACCTTAAACATGACAATAATGATATAATCTTAAAAACATGACGATTATGACATAAACCTTAAATATGGCATTTATGATACAAACCTTAAAAACATGACAATTATGATATTAACCTTAAAAATATGAAAATTATGATATTAACCTTAAACATGACAATTATGATATAATCTTAAAAACATGACGATTATGACATAAACCTTAAATATGGCATTTATAATACAAACCTTAACAACATGACAATTATGATACAAACATTAAACATGACAATTATGATATTAACCTTAAAAATATGACAATTATGATATAATCTTGAATATGACAATTATGATATAAACCTTAAAAATATGACAATTATGATATAGACCTTAAAATATGACAATGATGATTTAAACCTTAAATATGACAATGATGATTTAAACCTTAAATATGACAATGATGATTTAAGCCTTAAATATGACAATGATGATTTAAACCTTAAATATGACAATGATGATTTAAACCTTAAACATGACAATTATGATATAAACTTTAAATATGACAAATGTGATATAGACCTTAAATATGACAATGATGATTTAAACCTTAAATATGACAATTATGATTCAAACTATAAATATGACAAATGTGAGGTAAACGGACTATAGTAACGAGGTGGCGGAAAACGGTTACGGATCACTAAATGATTATCAACTAGAAGGCGATCGTTTTGGTTGTCTTACATAGAGAGTAAAATTCATGTTAGATATATTTGGTATTATACTTTTTTTCTTCTTTTTTTTTCTTTTTTTTTTTTTATCTTTGAGTATTAACTTGTCATTTAAACTAGGACATTTAACAATTATACATCGTATACACTTACACTACTCGTGTTTATCCTGTTCTGGGACAACTAGTTCCTGTTATAAAGGATACAAGTGCTGAGGAGACAAATTACACGTTTCTAACGCCATTATTAATATACTCTCACATTTCAATGTAATCATGTTTTTTGCATAGAATTGGGAAGACTGCAACCTTGTGTGGAATGCAACAGAGTTCGACTCTATTGACCATCTGATTGTCCCTGTCAGTAAAGTCTGGATACCAGATATCACTCTCTACGACAAGTAAGTCTACAGTCCATCTGATTGTCCCTGTCAGTAAAGTGTGGGGACCAGATATTACTCTCTTAGACAAGTAAGTATACTGTCCATCTGATTGTCCCTTTCAGTAAAGCCTGGGTACCAGATATCACTCTCTACGACAAGTAAGTCTACTGTCCATCTGATTGTCCCTGTCAGTAAAGTGTGGGGACCAGATATTACTCTCTACGACAAGTAAGTCTATTGACCATCAGGACGTCGCTGTCAGTAAAGTGTGGGGACCAGATATCACTCTCTACGACAAGTTAGTCTATTGACCATCTGATTGTCCCTGTCAGTAAAGTGTGGATACCAGATATCACTCTCTACGACAAGTAAGTCTATTGACCATCTGATTGTCCCTGTCAGTAAAGTGTGGGGACCAGATATTTCTCTCTACGACAAGTAAGTCTATTGACCATCTGATTGTCCCTGTCAGTAAAGTCTGGGTACCAGATATCACTCTCTACGACAAGTAAGTCTACAGTCCATCTGATTGTCCCTGTCAGTAAAGTGTGGGGACCAGATATTACTCTCTACGACAAGTAAGTCTATTGACCATCTGATTGTCCCTGTCAGTAAAGTGTGGGGACCAGATATTACTCTCTTAGACAAGTAAGTATACTGTCCATCTGATTGTCCCTGTCAGTAAAGCCTGGGTACCAGATATCACTCTCTACGACAAGTAAGTCTACTGTCCATCTGATTGTCCCTGTCAGTAAAGTGTGGGGACCAGATATTACTCTCTACGACAAGTAAGTCTATTGACCATCAGGACGTCGCTGTCAGTAAAGTGTGGGGACCAGATATCACTCTCTACGACAAGTAAGTCTATTGACCATCTGATTGTCCCTGTCAGTAAAGTGTGGGGACCAGATATTACTCTCTACGACAAGTAAGTCTACAGTCAATCTGGACGTCGCAGTCAGTAAAGTGTGGGGACCAGATATTAATCTCTTAGACAAGTAAGTATGCTGATTCTGGGTACCGAACATCACTCCATTAGACTAGTAAGTCTACTGACCTTCTGACCATCCATGTCAGTAAAGCCTGGGTACCGAACATCACTCTCTACGACAAGAAAGTCTATTGACCATCTGATTGTCCCTGTCAGTAAAGTCTGGGTACCAGATATCACTCTCTACGACAAGTAAGTCTATTGACCATCTGATTGTCCCTGTCAGTAAAGTCTGGGTACCAGATATTACTCTCTACGACAAGTAAGTCTATTGACCATCTGATTGTCCCTGTCAGTAAAGTCTGGGTACCAGATATCACTCTCTACGACAAGTAAGTCTATTGACCATCTGATTGTCCCTGTCAGTAAAGTCTGGGTACCAGATATCACTCTCTACGACAAGTAAGTCTATTGACCATCTGATTGTCCCTGTCAGTAAAGTCTGGGTACCAGATATTACTCTCTTAGACAAGTAAGTCTATTGACCATCTGATTGTCCCTGTCAGTAAAGTGTGGGGACCAGATATTACTCTCTACGACAAGTAAGTCTATTGACCATCAGGACGTCGCTGTCAGTAAAGTGTGGGGACCAGATATTACTCTCTACGACAAGTAAGTCTATTGACCATCTGGACGTCGCTGTCAGTAAAGTGTGGATACCAGATATTACTCTCTACGACAAGTAAGTCTATTGACCATCTGATTGTCCCTGTCAGTAAAGTGTGGGGACCAGATATTACTCTCTACGACAAGTAAGTCTATTGACCATCTGATTGTCCCTGTCAGTAAAGTGTGGGGACCAGATATTACTCTCTACGACAAATAAGTCTATTGACCATCTGATTGTCTCTGTTACTAACGTATGGGTACTGGATATCAGTCCCTGGGACGAGAAAGCATAATGAACATGTGATCGCCCCTGTCACTAACGTATGGGTACTGGATATCACTTCCTGGGACGAGTAAGTTTACTGAACATCTGAACGTTCTTGTCACTAAAGTCTGGGTAGCGGATATCACTATCAGTGTACCTGATGTCTCTCCTACCATGTCAGTATATATCTAAATAAACTCTTTATTCTACAGAGTGATAAAGCCGGTAGTTCTATCGAAGGAGTATAGTGAACATGTCAGAGGTTCGTTTAATCTGGAAAGTGTTTGTTTGTTTGTTTGTTTTTTTTGGTTGTCCTGTCGAAGGAGTAGAGAGAATATGTCGCAGATTTTTTTGTCGTGCTAGATCTGTTGAAGAACTAGAGTAAACATTCTGAGATTGATTTTATCTTTCTAGTGCCGGTAGTTCTGTCGAAGGTGTGAAAGACTACAGACTCAGCATTGGATCGTCTGGCTCAATGGCTTACAACTTCCCAACTGTCATCACAAGTCTCTGTCAAGTAGATGTCACTTACTTTCCATTCGACACGCAGACATGCGCACTTACGTTTGGTTCCTGGGCCTACCATGGGTTACAGCTGAACATCACCAACAAATCCATATCGGGAGACCTGACATCATTCGTCAGCAACGTAGAGTGGGACGTGAAGGCCATCAACATCATACGTCACGTGACCTTCTATGGATGTTGTCCGGAACCATACCCGGATGTGACGTTTTACCTCGTGCTCGACCGGAAGCCGCTATTTTACTTGCTGAACTTGATGTTTCCGTGTATGTTGATAACATCTGTGGCATGCCTAGGATTTCTGCTTCCCCCAGACTCTGGGGAAAAGGTGTCACTGGAGATAACAGTCCTACTGTCCCTTGCTGTTTTCCTCCTGGTCGTATCTGAGACATTACCGCCGTCATCGGAAACTTTTCCATATATAGGTAATGATGTTCTGACAAGGACATATTTGTTTTAATATTCAAATATTCATACACTGCATCCTATAGTAAGGGTTTGGGATTGTCCTTTCCTATCTCTTTTACCTAGAACGTGGCGAATTGTGTTCGTTGGGTATATAAATCTAGCAATAATGAAAAACATAAGAGGGGTTTCTTCTTCATTTCGTGTTAGTTTTTTAGCAATAGACTTTGAAGGTCAACTGACCCGAAGGGACATGATAACCTATAGCCATCTTGCTCCGTCCGCTGCCGGCCGTCGTCCGCCGTTAAACTTTTACTTTCAAACTCTTTGGCGTGAAACATCATTGGGAAGGCCAATCATATGCAATGTAAATGAGGCTGGTTGAAACACTACTTCTCTTAAACATTTGAGTAGATTTCTACCAAATGGTGTGAAAATTAATTGGAAAAGGGTAATCATACTTTGTATAAATGAGGTAGATCTGACCCTCCGGACAGAGTAACAGGGTCATATCACATGGACACTTTTATAGATTATCTATATATGATTGTTCAATTGTCAGTTGACCGTTAAGGCCCATGGCCCTCTTGTCATTGGTGTTATTGCCAGTGCTTCCTCCAGTGTTATTTTTAGACGAATATTTTCGTCAGTACATTCATCAACTTCCTGTTTGATACTATTAAAAATGACACATATTTTACGACTACAGTTAAACAATTTTGAAACAAACCTACCTAAAACGAATTTAAGTTCCAATCAAATATTACCGTGATATAAGTCTTTCGTTAGTTATATTGTATTGATTTTTCCTATAACGAAAGATGTATGATTTTTTTTCCAACCTTCGTTATAAACTATATTTATAACAAACTAATGTTCTTGGTCACCAAATAATCGTTATAAATGTATTTCACTGTACAGACATTTACATCTGGCGTGTTAGTAATATTAGGAAAATACAGACATCTGCTTCCGTTGGGTTATTTCATTATACGATATTTCCCTTAGTAAAGGTTCATTACTTAATCAGTCGGATATTTCCCTGACTTCATGAATCTATTTCCGGTATGATGATTTTATTAGAGGAATATTTTACTGACTACAGGTGTCTATTTCCGGTATGATGTTTTTATTAGAGGAATATTTTACTGACTACAGGTGTCTATTTCCTGTGTGCCATGCTGTTGGTTTCCATTTCCTGTCTGATGACTGTCATCGTACTCAATCTTCACTACAAGGGCAATCACGGGAAGGAGGTCCCGAAAATCATCCGGCAATTATTCTTCGGTATTCTTGGGAAACTGGTCCTCGTTAAATTACCTAAGACGTCCACTGCAACAGTCTCTCCATCCCCGACAACGGTTTGTAATACACTCTATAAATCAGAGGCATGCGGTTCAAAAATCCTGCCTGTGTTATATTTTAAATCGTCCGTCTGACATTCAATTCGAAGTGTTGATACTTGATAGTTACTACTTTAAACACTTTATGTGTTGATAGATAGTTCTCGAAACTTCTTTTTCATCAGGTGCAATGCTCTACAGGTTTATGCTAATGTATCTCTTATGCTTGTATTTACAGCCTAAAATCATAGAGGTCCAAGCATTCGATTTCGAATCGAAAACCAGCAGCCTCGAGAATGGAAAACAAAATAATAAGAAATTGGATGAAACGAATCTTTATGAAAACAATAAAAACGTACGCTCGACTGATTCCGATTCCACACTGAACGCTAGTGAGCTGATACACATCCTGAGGAAGCAGTTAGACTCACTGTCCAAGATCGAGAAGTTCATGCGTGATCACAACAAGTGGGAGGAAAATGTGGCAGAGTGGCAACTTGTAGGCCAAATTGTGGACCGGATCTTCCTTTTCTTCTTCATACTCATCAGCTTTATCACCACAATAACAATTTTTGTCCAGACATCGTCTAATTGACACTCTGTGGTATAAACAACACATCATCAATGCCGCCATTGACACTCTGTGTTATAAACAACACATCATCAATGCCGCCATTGCGTCTTGCGCTTCTGCAATCACAAAAGAACGAACATGAACAAAAGCAATGTTTGTAGCAGAAGGCAGAATTGCGATGCAACGTCTGGTGTCATATATAATATATATAGATCTATAGCTTGTATAGTTATGTATTGTAATCTGTAAATATGAATATCAATTCATCATCACGTGTTCTGTAAATGCAAATTGAAATCAATTATGATAATATATTGATTATCTATCCTCCACCACGCGATCTATAAATGTGGATATCCATTTAGCATCACTTTCTATAAATGTTAATTGAAATACATCCATCATGTGATAATTTATTGAATACCCCCTCCATCACGTGATCTATAAATGTAAATAGAAATCTCCAAACATCACGTGATATCTATCCTCCACCACATGATCTATAAATGTGGATATCCATTTAGCATCACATTTTCTATAAATGTTAATTGAAATATATAAATCATGTGATAATTTATTGAATACCCCCTCCATCACGTGATCTATACATCTAGAAATCCATTGTAACCAGTTAATATATTGCATACATATTATCCTCTACCACGTAATCTATCAATATAAATAGAAATCAATTATCACGGGGAAATATATTGAATACATATCCACCACGTGATCTATAAATGTGGATATCCATCAAGCACCACGTTATTTACAAATGTAGATACAAAATCCATTACAACGTGACAATATCTTGAATAACCTTCCTCAACCACTTGTTCTGTAAATGTCTTTCCTTCCATCACGTAATCTATGAATGTGGATATCAATCCTCCACAACACGGGATCGATAAATGTGGATATAAATCCTCCAAAACAAGTGATCTATAAATGTGGATATCAATCCTCCAAAACACGTGATCTATAAATGTGGATATCAATCCTCCACAACACGGGATCGATAAATGTGGATATCAATCCTCCAAAACACGTGATCTATAAATGTGGATATCAATCCTCCACAACACGGGATCTATAAATGTGGATATCAATCCTCCAAAACACGTGATCTATAAATGTGGATATCAATCCTCCACAACACGGGATCGATAAATGTGGATATCAATCCTCCAAAACACGTGATCTATAAATGTGGATATCAATCCTCCACAACACGGGATCTATAAATGTGGATATCAATCCTCCAAAACACGTGATCTATAAATGTGGATATCAATCCTCCACAACATGATCTGAATGTTGATATCCAGCTAGCATTATGTTATCTATAAATGTAAATAGAAATCCATTACCAAGTGATAATATATTGAAAACCTATCCTTCACGTGATCTATAATTGTGTGTTGTCAATCCATCACGTGATCTATAAACGTTGATATTCATCAAGCATCATTTTATCTATAAATGTAAATATAAATCATTTACCGTGTGATAATATATTGAAAACCTATCCTTTACGTGATCTATAAATGTTGGTATCCAGCTAGCATCATTTTATCTATAAATGTAAATAAAAATCATTTACCGTGTGATAATATATTGAAAACCTATCCTTCACGTGATCTATAAATGTAAATAAAAATTCATTGTCTCGTGATCTATAAATGTAAATAAAAATCCATTGTCTCGTGATCTATAAATGTAAATAAAAATCCATTGTCTCGTGATCTATAAATGTAAATAAAAATCCATTGTTTCGTGATCTATAAATGTAAATAAAAATCCATTGTTTCGTGATACTATATTGAATACCCATCCTCCACGACATGATCATTCAATGTGAATATACATCTAACATCGCATGAGCTATAAATGTAAATATAAATCCATTACCACGTGACAATATCTTGAATACCCATCCTCAACCACGTGATCTATAAATGTGTCTGTCAAACCATCATGTGATCTATAAATGTTGATATGAATCCTCCACCACGTGATATTTCAATGTGAATATCCATCTAGCATCGCGTTATCTATTAATGTAAATAGAAATCCAACAATCACGTGATATCTATTCTCCATCAGTGATATATAAAGTTGATATTCATCTAGCATCACATTATCTATGAATGTAAATAGAAATCTAACCATCACTTGAATACTTACCTTCCACAACGTGATGTATTAATGTGGTTGTATATCCATCATGTTATCGCAGAATTTGGACAAGTATTCATCATCACGTGATCTATAAACCCGGCATGCATCCAACAACACGTGGCCTATAAATTTGGATACACATCTATACTCAGGTGACTTATAAATAGGGATATTCATGCATCACTACATTATCCTAAATATCGATATCTATCCTTCCTCACATGGCCTATCAATTTGGATATCTACCAGCTATTACATGATCTATATCTGGGGATATCTACCAACTATTACATGATCTATATCTGGGGATATCTACCAACTATTACATGATCTATATCTGGGGATATCTACCAACTATTACATGATCTATATCTGGGGATATCTACCAACTATTACATGATCTATATCTGGGTAAGGATATCTACCAACTCTTACATGATCTATATCTGGGTTAGGATATCTACCAACTATGACATGATCTATATCTGGGTTAGGATATCTACCTACTATTACATGATCTATATCTGGGTTAGGATATCTACCAACTTTTACATGATCTATATCTTGGTTAGGATATCTACCAACTATTACATGATCTATATCTGGGTTAGGATATCTACCAACTATATATATATTACATGATCTATATCTGGGTTAGGATATCTACCAACTATTGCATGATCAATATCTGGGGATATCTACCAACTATTACATGATCTATATCTAGGGATATCTACCAACTATTACATTATCTATATCTGGGTTAGGATATCTACCAACTATCACATCATCTATATCTGGGTTAGGATATCTACCAACTTTTACATGATCTATATCTGGGTTAGGATATCTACCAACTATTACATGATCTATATCTTGGGATATCTACCAACTATTACGTCATGATCTATATCTGGGTTAGGATATCTACCAAATATTACATGGTCTGTATCTGGGTTAGAATATCTACCAACTATTTTCAATTTCAAATAATTTTATTGACAAAAATACAATTGTCAAAGGGATTAGACATCAGACATTGCCTATATAAGTCTTCTCCCTAAGAACAACACAGTGGTACAAAATACAGACATTCATTAACAGTACACATACTCAACACACAACAAAACAATGATAGTCATCTAAATTAAAATGTAAACAATTGAAGGGAGATAACTCCAATATGATTATCATAATTAAATGAGATTTAAATGGTGTAAGAAAATAAATATATAATTCAAATTTTTCATTAACATAATAACTTGAATAAATGATTCAATCTTTTTAGTTGGTGATTATATTTTACAAATATTTAGTGAAATTGTGGCCCCCTCCAAATACAGATACAGGCCAAGGACTGTCCATTTCACTTTAACCAACTATTACATGATCTATATCTGGGTTAGGATATCTACCAACTATTACATGATCTATATCTGGGGATATCTACCAACTATTACATGATCTATATCTGGGTTAGGATATCTACCAACTATTACATGATCTATATCTGGGTTAGGATATCTACCAACTATTACATGATCTATATCTGGGTTAGGATATCTACCAAGTATTACATGATCTATATCTGGGTTAGGATATCTACCTAAGTATTACATGATCTATATCTGGGTTAGGATATCTACCAACTATTACATGATCTATATCTGGGTTAGGATATCTACCAACTATTACATGATCTATATCTGCGTTAGGATATCTACCAAGTATTACATGATCTATATCTGGGGATGTCTACCTACTATTACATGATCTATATCTGGGGATATCTACCAACTATTACATGATCTATATCTTGGGATATCTACCAACTATTACATGATATATATCTGGGTAAGGATATCTACCAACTCTTACATGATCTATATCTGGGTTAGGATATCTACCAACTATTACATGATCTATATCTTGGTTAGGATATCTACCAACTATTACATGATCTATATCTGGGTTAGGATATATACCAACTATTACATGATCTATATCTGGGTTAGGATATCTACCAAGTATTACATGATCTATATCTAGGTTAGGATATCTACCAACTATCACATGATCTATATCTGGGTTAGGATATATACCAACTATTACATGATCTATATCTGGGTTAGGATATCTACCAAGTATTACATGATCTATATCTGGGTTAGGATATCTACCAACTATTACATGATCTATATCTAGGTTAGGATATCTACCAACTATCACATGATCTATATCTGGGTTAGGATATCTACCAACTTTTACATGATCTATATCTTGGTTAGGATATCTACCAACTATTACATGATCTATATCTGGGTTAGGATATCTACCAAGTATTACATGATCTATATCTGGGTTAGGATATATACCAACTATTACATGATCTATATCTGGGTTAGGATATCTACTTACTATGACATGATCTATATCTGGTTTAGGATATCTACCAAATATTACATGGTCTGTATCTGGGTTAGGATATATACCAACTATTACATTATCTAAATCTTGGGATGTCTACCAACTATTACATCATCTACATCTGGGGATGTCTACCAACTATTACATGATCTATATCTGGGTTAGGATATCTACCAACTATTACATGATCTATATCTGCGTTAGGATATCTACCAAGTATTACATGATCTATATCTGGGGATGTCTACCTACTATTACATGATCTATATCTGGGGATATCTACCAACTATTACATGATCTATATCTTGGGATATCTACCAACTATTACATGATATATATCTGGGTAAGGATATCTACCAACTCTTACATGATCTATATCTGGGTTAGGATATCTACCAACTATTACATGATCTATATCTTGGTTAGGATATCTACCAACTATTACATGATCTATATCTGGGTTAGGATATATACCAACTATTACATGATCTATATCTGGGTTAGGATATCTACCAAGTATTACATGATCTATATCTAGGTTAGGATATCTACCAACTATCACATGATCTATATCTGGGTTAGGATATATACCAACTATTACATGATCTATATCTGGGTTAGGATATCTACCAAGTATTACATGATCTATATCTGGGTTAGGATATCTACCAACTATTACATGATCTATATCTAGGTTAGGATATCTACCAACTATCACATGATCTATATCTGGGTTAGGATATCTACCAACTTTTACATGATCTATATCTTGGTTAGGATATCTACCAACTATTACATGATCTATATCTGGGTTAGGATATCTACCAAGTATTACATGATCTATATCTGGGTTAGGATATCTACTTACTATGACATGATCTATATCTGGTTTAGGATATCTACCAAATATTACATGGTCTGTATCTGGGTTAGGATATATACCAACTATTACATTATCTAAATCTGGGGATGTCTACCAACTATTACATCATCTACATCTGGGGATGTCTACCAACTATTACATGATCTATATCTGGGTTAGGATATCTACCAACTATTCATGATCTATATCTAGGTTAGGATATCTACCAACTATCACATGATCTATATCTGGGTTAGGATATCTACCTACTATTACATGATCTATATATGGGGATATCTACCAACTATTCATGATCTATATCTAGGTTAGGATATCTACCAAGTATCACATGATCTATATCTGGGTTAGGATATCTACCAACTATTACATGATCTATATCTGGGTTAGGATATCTACCAACTATTACATGATCTATATCTGGGTTAGGATATCTACCTACTATTACATGATCTATATCTGGGTTAGGATATCTACCTACTATTACATGATCTATATCTGGGTTAGGATATCTACCAACTATTACATGATCTATATCTGGGTTAGGATATCTACCAACTATTACATGATCTATATATGGGGATATCTACCAACTATTACAGGATCTATATCTGGGTTAGGATATCTACCTTCTATTACATGATCTATATCTGGGTTAGGATATCTACCTACTATTACATGATCTATATCTGGGGATATCTACCAACTATTACATGATATATATCTGGGTTAGGATATCTACCAAGTATTACATGATCTATATCTGGGTTAGGATATCTACCAACTCTTACATGATCTATATCTGGGTTAGGATATCTACCTACTATTACATGATCTATATCTGGGTTAGGATATCTACCTACTATTACATGATCTATATCTGGGTTAGGATATCTACCAACTATTACATGATCTATATCTGGGTTAGGATATCTACCAACTATTACATGATCTATATCTGGGTTAGGATATCTACCAACTATTACATGATCTATATCTGGGGATATCTACACATCATGTATACTGAATATCAAGATGGTCATCTGCCACTTTAAAATGTTTGTGTTAATACATTTTCTTAGTTTTGTATAATCACTTTTTTTCAATCCACACTTGTCATGATTTTACACAATTAAATAGAACTATAGGTCGACAAACATCTTTTGTTTTATTTTGTAGCTACATTAATTTCGTCTTTTAAGTGATATATTACTACAGTTTCTTAAATTACATTTCGGCTATCTTAGTATATTGTGTATTTAATCCGACTGTCAATTGCACTCCTAATGACAAAACATAATAAATTCATGAGTATAACTAGCATTTTTTTTAAGGATATACCGGTCGTATCTATCGTATTATACATATGCACTGGCATACGGATCGTTGGTTTCGAATATAGTTCCTGTGCATGCTTCAGTCTGTAAACACATTTCACTTCGAAACAGATGATTCCGTCGTTTAAGGCAGATCAATCAAAGAATTAGTTGTGACTGTTAACTTAATGAAGGACCAATGTAAGGATTGGTTGTTAATGTTAAATTAAGGACCAATGTAAGGGTTGGTTGTTAATGTTAACTTAAGGACCAATGTAAGGATTGGTTGTTACTGTTAACTTAAGGAAGGACCAATGTAAGGATTGGTTGTTAATGTTAACTTAAGGACCAATGTAAGGATTGGTTGTTAATGTTAACTTAAGGACCAATGTAAGGATTGGTTGTTACTGTTAACTTAAGGAAGGACCAATGTAAGGATTGGTTGTTAATGTTAACTTAAGGAAGGACCAATGTAAGGATTGGTTGTTAATGTTAACTTAAGGACCAATGTAAGGATTGGTTGTTAATGTTAACTTAAGGAAGGACCAATGTAAGGATTGGTTGTTACTGTTAACTTAAGGACCAATGTAAGGATTGGTTGTTAATGTTAACTTAAGGAAGGACCAATGTAAGGATTGGTTGTTACTGTTAACTTAGTGACCAATGTAAGGATTGGTTGTTAATGTTAACTTAAGGAAGGACCAATGTAAGGATTGGTTGTTAATGTTAACTTAAGGAAGGACCAATGTAAGGATTGGTTGTTAATGTTAACTTAAGGAAGGACCAATGTAAGGATTGGTTGTTACTGTTAACTTAAGGAAGGACCAATGTAAGGATTGGTTGTTACTGTTAACTTAAGGACCAATGTAAGGATTGGTTGTTAATGTTAACTTAAGGAAGGACCAATGTAAGGATTGGTTGTTACTGTTAACTTAGGGACCAATGTAAGGATTGGTTGTTAATGTTAACTTAAGGAAGGACCAATGTAAGGATTGGTTGTTAATGTTAACTTAAGGAAGGACCAATGTAAGGATTGGTTGTTAATGTTAACTTAAGGAAGGACCAATGTAAGGATTGGTTGTTACTGTTAACTTAAGGACCAATGTAAGGATTGGTTGTTACTGTTAACTTAAGGAAGGACCAATGTAAGGATCGGTTGTTAATGTTAACTTAAGGACCAATGTAAGGATTGGTTGTTAATGTTAACTTAAGGACCAATGTAAGGATTGGTTGTTAATGTTAACTGAAGGACCAATGTAAGGATTGGTTGTTAATGTTAACTTAAGGAAGGACCAATGTAAGGATTGGTTGTTACTGTTAACTAAAGGACCAATGTAAGGATTGGTTGTTAATGTTAACTTAAGGACCAATGTAAGGATTGGTTGTTACTGTTAACTTAAGGAAGGACCAATATAAGGATTGGTTGTTAATGTTAACTTAAGGACCAATGTAAGGATTGGTTGTTACTGTTAACTTAAGGAAGGACCAATGTAAGGATTGGTTGTTAATGTTAACTTAAGGAAGGACCAATGTAAGGATTGGTTGTTACTGTTAACTTAAGGACCAATGTAAGGATTGGTTGTTAATGTTAACTTAAGGAAGGACCAATGTAAGGATTGGTTGTTAATGTTAACTTAAGGAAGGACCAATGTAAGGATTGGTTGTTACTGTTAACTTAAGGAAGGACCAATATAAGGATTGGTTGTTACTGTTAACTTAAGGAAGGACCAATGTAAGGATTGGTTGTTAATGTTAACTTAAGGACCAATGTAAGGATTGGTTGTTAATGTTAACTTAGTGACCAATGTAAGGGTTGGTTGTTACTGTTAACTTAAGGAAGGACCAATGTAAGGATTGGTTGTTAATGTTAACTTAAGGAAGGACCAATATAAGGATTGGTTGTTAATGTTAACTTAAGGACCAATGTAAGGGTTGGTTGTTAATGTTAACTTAGGGACCAATGTAAGGATTGGTTGTTAATGTTAACTTAAGGACCAATGTAAGGATTGGTTGTTAATGTTAACTTAAGGAAGGACCAATGTAAGGGTTGGTTGTTACTGTTAACTTAAGGAAGGACCAATATAAGGATTGGTTGTTAATGTTAACTTAAGGACCAATGTAAGGATTGGTTGTTACTGTTAACTTAAGGAAGGACCAATGTAAGGATTGGTTGTTAATGTTAACTTAAGGACCAATGTAAGGATTGGTTGTTACTGTTAACTTAAGGAAGGACCAATGTAAGGATTGGTTGTTAATATTAACTTAGGGACCAATGTAAGGATTGGTTGTTAATGTTAACTTAAGGACCAATGTAAGGATTGGTTGTTAATGTTAACTTAAGGACCAATGTAAGGGTTGGTTGTTAACGTTACCTTAGTGACCAATGTCAGGATTGGTTGTTACTGTTAACTTAAGGACCAATGTAAGGGTTGGTTGTTAATGTTAACTTAAGGACCAATGTAAGGGTTGGTTGTTAATGTTAACTTAAGGAAGGACCAATGTAAGGATTGGTTGTTAATGTTAACTTAAGGAAGGACCAATGTAAGGATTGGTTGTTACTGTTAACTTAAGGACCAATGTAAGGGTTGGTTGTTAATGTTAACTTAGGGAAGGACCAATGTAAGGATTAGTTGTTACTGTTAACTTAAGGACCAATGTAAGGATTGGTTGTTAATGTTAACTTAGGGACCAATGTAAGGATTGGTTGTTAATGTTAACTTAAGGACCAATGTAAGGATTGGTTGTTAATGTTAACTTAGTGACCAATGTAAGGGTTGGTTGTTAATGTTAACTTAAGGAAGGACCAATGTAAGGATTGGTTGTTAATGTTAACTTAGGGACCAATGTAAGGATTGGTTGTTAATGTTAACTTAGGGACCAATGTAAGGATTGGTTGTTAATGTTAACTTAAGGAAGGACCAATGTAAGGATTGGTTGTTACTGTTAACTTAAGGACCAATGTAAGGATTGGTTGTTAATGTTAACTTAAGGAAGGACCAATATAAGGATTGGTTGTTAATGTTAACTTAAGGACCAATGTAAGGATTGGTTGTTAATGTTAACTTAAGGAAGGACCAATGTAAGGATTGGTTGTTAATGTTAACTTAAGGACCAATGTAAGGATTGGTTGTTACTGTTAACTTAAGGAAGGACCAATGTAAGGATTGGTTGTTACTGTTAACTTAAGGAAGGACCAATGTAAGGATTGGTTGTTAATGTTAACTTAAGGAAGGACCAATGTAAGGATTGGTTGTTAATGTTAACTTAAGGACCAATCTAAGGATTGGTTGTTACTGTTAACTTAAGGAAGGACCAATGTAAGGATTGGTTGTTACTGTTAACTTAAGGAAGGACCAATGTAAGGATTGGTTGTTAATGTTAACTTAAGGAAGGACCAATGTAAGGATTGGTTGTTAATGTTAACTTAAGGAAGGACCAATGTAAGGATTGGTTGTTACTGTTAACTTAAGGAAGGACCAATATAAGGA
This sequence comes from Pecten maximus, assembly GCF_902652985.1. NCBI lineage: Eukaryota > Metazoa > Mollusca > Bivalvia > Pectinida > Pectinidae > Pecten > Pecten maximus. Next base: position 45,302,323 of record NC_047023.1, on the reverse strand, counting down.
TTGGTTGTTATTGTTAACTTAAGGAAGGACCAATGTAAGGATTGGTTGTTAATGTTAACTTAAGGACCAATCTAAGGATTGGTTGTTACTGTTAACTTAGGGACCAATATAAGGATTGGTTGTTAATGTTAACTTAAGGACCAATGTAAGGATTGGTTGTTAATGTTAACTTAAGGAAGGACCAATATAAGGATTGGTTGTAACTGTTAACTTAAGGAAGGACCAATGTAAGGATTGGTTGTTAATGTTAACTTAAGGAAGGACCAATGTAAGGATTGGTTGTAACTGTTAACTTAAGGAAGGACCAATGTAAGGATTGGTTGTAACTGTTAACTTAAGGAAGGACCAATGTAAGGATTGGTTGTTAATGTTAACTTAAGGACCAATGTAAGGATTGGTTGTTAATGTTAACTTAAGGAAGGACCAATGTAAGGATTGGTTTTTAATGTTAACTTAAGGACCAATGTAAGGATTGGTTGTTACTGTTAACTTAAGGAAGGACCAATGTAAGGATTGGTTGTTACTGTTAACTTAAGGAAGGACCAATGTAAGGATTGGTTGTTAATGTTAACTTAAGGAAGGACCAATGTAAGGATTGGTTGTTAATGTTAACTTAAGGACCAATCTAAGGATTGGTTGTTACTGTTAACTTAGGGACCAATATAAGGATTGGTTGTTAATGTTAACTTAAGGACCAATGTAAGGATTGGTTGTTAATGTTAACTTAAGGAAGGACCAATATAAGGATTGGTTGTAACTGTTATTTTTATGTTGATGTTTCCTTCTAAAACGTCAATTACTAGCGACTTTATATATTATATCAGCTTCTGGGTTATCCAGCCGATCATTCATTTTCATGATTTGTATCTGTCAGACAGACAGACAGATTCTTTATTTCCTTTATTTTGAGATTACATGTCTTTTATCAGTGAACTAATTAACATGAATAAAGTAAAGAAAACGTGATATATACATGTTACATTGCTACATTATAAGCGTTGCAGATTATTTACATAATTCAGTGTCACTGGTATCTCAAACACAGAAATTTATGCCTCAAGAAAAGTGCTAACTTCAAATAACATCTGTTCTACGCAGTGCGCAACTCCAGTGATGCAGTTCTCCCACTCACTATCGTCTATATCCATCACCATTCTACTTCCTAACAGAAACAAGTACTGCTCATCTTCTTCCAGCGAATCAAATTTAACGTAATCACTAACTTTCAGTGTGTTAACAACATGCTCCAATAGCACATCTCTACTGCTGAATAGATATGGACATTGCACAAGAAAATGCTTTGCTATGTTGTCTGTTTCTTTTCGACACAATTTACAAGTTACTCTTTCGGCTTCTGTCCTATACGATAATTTTATTAATTCCGCTATTGTCCACATTAGGTTTGGATACTTCAAGCTCAATTCCCAAAGAGGATTTGGGCCAATGTGTGGGTGTATACTAGTATAGCACTTCAGTAGATAATTGCTCTCACTTTTATAGCACCACTCATTGAAATAAAACTGTTCGGTAACGTTTTTAACAAAGAGTTTCCACTGTCTTGAGTTGCATGTCAAAGATGAAAGAACGAATTCAAGGAAGAATGAGTGTATTCCAAATCCAAACTCGTGAGGCCGCCGAGGTGATGAAGTGTCCTATTAAATGCCTTTGGCTTTTTTTTTATTGTCGTAGCCACTATATACTCTATCTCCGATAGCTGACGTTTCCGAAACATGTTATTGCGATCATCATCTTTTCGTTGTCTAAAATGATCGGAGTGACGCCTCGGACGTTATCACATTTGCACACAACACAAACCACGTTTTTACGGTTGACTGCGCAAACTTTATTGCAGCATCCTGATTGGTCAATTTTACATAATTTTTATGGCTGCACTAAATGCGGTCAGGACTGATCCGGATTACATAATAATACATACAATAATGGGAGATAACTCCAATGAGCTTATAGCTAAGTATTATGACATCTCCTTTTTTAAAGAAAGAATATACATATTATTATCACTTGCTTGAGCTTTAAGTAAATTTGCAGAAAACTGAAATTTGGCACATGAAAAATGTTTTTTCAATTATACTCTTAGTTCACAAGTGTCCATTGTGAAGTTTGTAATATATTTCAAATTGATTATTACCTTTATGAAACTGACAAAGACTAGTAATTTTAACTCAGCAAATTAACTGTCAATTATAAAAAAACACTTGAACTGTCAAAACAATATAACACAGTTGGGGACAGCGGTTGCTAGCACTTGACCCACCGTTGGGACCAGGTCTTTACCACCTGTCCATACACAAAGTATCAATGTCTCAATGTCACATTACTTTACGTAATCCTTGAAACGACCAGGCTCCTTCACGACTCTTCCGCTAGATGTTGTCTTGACATCTGGTAGTGCAATCTGAGTGTTCATGGTACTTGTCACTGCAGGATTAGTAGTTGGCTTACAATTTGGCGTCACAGTTGGTTTGACGTCATCGTCTACATCAGGTCCAATGATGACTGGGGGTTCTTCCGGTGTTTTCAGAAGATGGTTCCGGTTCCTTCTATATGATCTACCATTGGGTGTCTGGACAACATATGATCTTGGTGTGGTATGTCTTTGCTGTACCACAGCCGGTTCCCATGTTTTCTGTACTCTCATCCTGACAGCATCTCCTGGCATCAGAGATGGTAGACATTGTGCATGTTTATCATAATGGAACTTTTGGTGTTCCTGTCGAGTAGTTAGTTGTTCCCGGGCATTTTCAGCAACTTTTGGCATTAACATAGTGTTCTTTACGGGAATCTTTGACCTGAGACTTCTGCTCATGAGAAGTTCAGCTGGAGAGTAGCTCAGACCTGACAGCGGTGTGTTCCTATACTCGAGTAGTGCTGTATAAGGATCACTCTCCTCCTCACCTGACTTCCTCAGCATGTTTTTGACTGTCTGGACCATTCTTTCACTTAGTCCGTTGGACTTTGGATAAGTTGGACTGGATGTGACCAAGTCAATGTCCCACGCATTGGCAAATCCTTTGAACTCCTTCGAATTGAAGGGCATATTGTCAGACATTATAGTTTCTGGTATACCATGTCGGGCTAGGATGGATTTAAGGTGCATGATAACTGTACTTGCTGTCTTGTTCTCAAGCAAACAGATTTCCGGATACCTTGAGAAGTAGTCCACCACAACAAGGTAGTCTCTTGAGCCGTATTCAAACAAATCCATGCCCAACTTCTGCCAAGGGCGTTCTGGTATTTCGTGAGGTATTAAGGGTTCTTTCTGTTGCTTCCTTTTGAAACGATTGCACATTGGACACTTTGAGATGTAGTCAGCTATTTCCGCGGACATACTGGGCCAATAAAGAGTAGACCGTGCTCGTGCCTTACACTTTTCAATACCAAGGTGGCATTCATGAATTGTGCTCAGCATGTCTCTACGCATTTCCCGCGGAATTATTAGACGGTCTCCACAAAACAATAGTCCTTCTACCTCATGTATTTCATCTTTCAGGTGGAAATACTGACGGACTGATTTGGGTGTGTCACATTTCACTGCTGGCCATCCTGACAAAACCACATCGAGGAGGTCCTGTAGCTCAGAATCTGTAGATGTTGCTTGTTTTAGTTGTTCGCGTTTTCCATCGCTGGCAGATAAGTTGGCGACAACCCCATGGACCATGACTTCCATGTCCTCGTTTAATTCTCGGTCATGCTCAGTTTGCTCTGTATTCAGGTATGCGCGTGACAGCGTGTCCGCAATAAACATGTATTTCCCTGGTGTATAGTTGATTCCAACATCGTATCTTTGGAGTCTAAGCAACATACGCTGGAGTCTTGGCGTAGCTTTTGACAGTGGCTTCTTTATGATGGCCTCCAATGGTTTATGGTCTGACTGGACGTCCACCCGTTTTCCATAAATGTATTGATGGAACTTGTCGCACGCGAAAACGATTGCCAGCAGTTCCTTTTCTATCTGCGCATAGTTCTTTTCAGCATCAGTAAGGGAACGTGACGCATACGCTATTGGCTGTTTTTCCTGGAGTAGACAGGCTCCCAAACCGCTCTGTGAGGCATCAGCTTGAATGGTGATTCGTTTCTCAGGGTCGAAAAACCTTAGTACAGGGCTATTAGTCAATGCATCCTTTATCTCCTGGATTGCTCGATCTTGGTTTGAATCCCATACCCACTCACTGTCATTCTTGAGAAGACTGCGTAGCGGTGCTGTGATTGCTGACATGCGCGGTATGAATTTTGAAAGGTAGTTGACCATGCCCAGCAGCCTCTGTAGTGCTGGCTTGTCTTCTGGAACAGGCATGTCCAGAATAGCTTTGATCTTCTTGTCGTCAGCCTGAAGACCTCTCTGAGTAATGACATGACCCATGTATTCGACGGTGTCGACATTGAACTGTATTTTGTTTGGGTTGAACCTTACGTTTTGCTCACGGGCTCTCTGCATGACTTTACGTACGATTCTGTCGTGTTCTTCGTTGTCCACGGCAGCAATTATCATGTCATCTGCAATCATGTGTACTCCTTTAATATCACCAAATATCTGCTGGTTTTTCTTTTGGAAGACCTCAGACGCAGAACTTATGCCAAAGGGCATTCTCTTGAACCTGTAGCGTCCGAAGGGTGTGTTAAAAGTGCAGAGGATAGATGAGGCGTAATCGAGTTGAACCTGCCAGTACCCATCTTTCTCGTCGAGTATGGAAAACACTTTCTTCCCGTGAAGCTCAGCAGCGACATCTTCAGGTGTTGGTATCTTAAAGTGTTCTCTCTTGATTGCTGTATTTAAATCTCGAGGGTCTAAACAGAGTCTCAGTGAACCATTTTTCTTTTCAACAACCACTATACTGTTTACCCATTCAGTGGGCTCTTCCACTGCGGCAACAACGCCTTCCTTTTCCAGCCTCTCCAACGTTTCCTTAAGTTTAGGCTGAAGGCTAAATGGCACTTTTCTTGGGGAATGTACCACTGGTCTCACACTGCTGTCAACTTCTATCTTATATTCACCTTTAAAGCATCCTAGGCCTGTGAACACATCGCTGAACTCTGTGACTAGGGAATCTTTCGTCAAAGGTTTTGATGTCTCGAAATTTCTGTCAACAGTGTCCACCCTTTCAATGAGACGTAAGTCGCGACATGTATCAAGTCCCAAAATGGCTGGTGACTGAACATCGACAACATACAAAGGCACTCTAGTGTTGTTGATTTCAGTAATAATTTGTCCACTTGGTTTTATCCTCTGGCCTCCATAGGCTGATAGCACTGTAGTAGTTTTTGCAAGGCTAGGCCTGTTCGGGATCTTGTTATATAGTCTCTGAGGCAGTACGTTTGCTTCGGCCCCTGTGTCAAGCTTGAACTTGATTGGTGTGGTTGAACAACTGAGCTTCAAGTCAGCATACCAGGCATTGTGTTTTGATTCAAGCTCACCAATTTGAAGCTCACCAATAAACAGTGTTTGAAATGCTGGGTCCACCTCTTCTACAAGCGTGTGTACTTTCCCATGTTTGTTCTCATAGTTGGCACTTCTACACATTTTGGCGAAATGGTTTTTCTTACTGCATTTCATACAAACTTTCCCAAAAGCTGGACATTCGCGTTTACCATGCGTGTTTCCACAGTTCCTACACTGAAAGTGTGTCGTGCTAGCGGTACTAGGGGTGGTTTTGGACGATTTTGCGTTTTTTGCATTGTAGTTTTTCTTGTATTTTGGTTTAATGGCATGAACACTTGCGGTTTGTGCTGTAGCACCGAGTTGTTGAAGTTGGCGGGAACTCGCCTCTGCTGCTCTGCAAAGTTCGACAACTCTGTCTAGTTTTGGATCAGCGGAATCGCGTAGAAGACGTTCCTTTAATCGCGTGTCCCTTACACCGAATATAATTCTGTCTCTTATCATGAGATCTTTTTGTTCACCAAAATCACAGTTTTTAGCATGGTTCTTTAATGCAGTAACGAATTGATCGATAGTCTCACCTTCATGTTGGACTTTCTCCCAGAATGTGTAACGCTCCATCACGGTATTTTTACGTGGATTACAATATTCATGGAACTTGTCAATTACTGGCTTGAGTTTACTTTCATCGCCCGCAGTAAGGTTGAACGTGTTGAAGATTTCAAGACCTTCATCACCGATCGTGTGTAACAAGATGGCGACCTGGGCTGCCTCATCTTTCGTGCTGGCACCCGACGCTAATAGGTATAACTCATACTTTTGTACCCACCGTCTCCAGTTCTCGGAGAGATTGCCGTCAAAGTTGAGTGTTCCGGGAGGCTTGAAATGCTCCATTTCTCTAATGTGGCGTGAAATTCTTGAGTTTCACCCAATGTTCTGACACCATATCACATTTGCACACAACACGCCTCCATAGATTCATGGATATCAACAACGGTTGTTATACGATTTTGTGCCATTATATTTTCAATAGTCTGTGACACACCCGCAACTCATCGGGAAGGATTCATCCTCGTACACATCATGATTATACCTATCATTTCACATCCCCGTCCCCCGGAGATCATTTCAATAAACAACGGTATAAAAATTAAAATACATTCGTGTTATATACTTACGCATATCTATGTATTACATACTATATACAATAATTTGAATTGATACCAAAGGACAATTATTTATGATACAATGCGCATTTTTTCTTTGATTTGCAAGCAGGATCTAATGATATGTATATAATTATGTAGCATACACTGTATAGTTATATTAGGTATTGACCCGCCCCTGACAAGCGATGTGACAACGAAAGTCAAATATTCTTTTACTAGTAAAAACTTTTTCATAAAATACTCGTAATCTAGCATTATTCAGTTTGTTAATCTGTGGTGTTTTTAATTTGAATACTATTACAATTATAACAATTTCTCTGACATAAAAACAAATAAGTAATCACATACAACAGGTGTCCACAAACTGTAGTTACATGTTATACACAATTACCTCAATGTTATCTTCCGTTACATTGAAAACCGGCCCGTGGGATTCTTAACGACTACTGTATATTAATAAAACCTATAACTATGGAAAAAAAATCAGTTTGTTTAATGCGTATATATAAACTAATTGTAGTACATGTTGTGACGAGAGGTATAGAAACGAATTGTCCCATCTAAATACCCGATTGTTGCATTTCAGCAATTTTTAAACAATTGGATAATCATAAAGATTTTACAAAAATATAATCAAAATGCAATTTAATGAGTTATGAAGCTACATGTATGTAGTAAAAATAGCGAGATAGTACGAGTCCAAAATCATAAGGACAGAATAAAAGTATATGCTTTCCCACCATTTTTCCCTCTGAGAGAATTTTTAAGCCAATTATACATCGATTTTAATGCGTTTTTGATTTAAATGAATTTATACAAACCAGTTACCCTCATCATCATCCGCATATACCCGCATCATCGTCCATAGATACCCACATCATCGTCCACAGATACCCACATCATCGTCCATAGATACCCACATCATCGTCCATAGATACCCACATCATCGTCCATAGATACCCACATCATCGTCCACAGATACCCACATCATCGTCCATAGATACCCACATCATCGTCCACAGATACCCACATCATCGTCCACAGATACCATCATCGTCCATAGATACCCACATCATCGTCCATAGATACCCACATCATCGTCCATAGATACCCACATCATCGTCCACAGATACCCACATCATCGTCCATAGATACCCACATCATCGTCCACAGATACCCACATCATCGTCCACAGATACCCACATCATCGTCCACAGATACCCACATCATCGTCCACAGATACCCACATCATCGTCCACAGATACCCACATCATCGTCCATAGATACCCACATCATCGTCCACAGATACCCGCATCATCGTCCACAGATACCCGCATCATCGCGATTTGGACATTCTCAGTTACCGTCATCACATCAAAACTTTCTATGTTAATGTCAGCTTAATTACACCAGTTATCGGTAACTCATCAATTCAGATTACATTTACATTGAACCCACCATCGATACGCTTACTCAGAATGCCATATAAAGTTGTAGAACATTAATAATTCACATCAGTTAATACTCACCGTTTCCACCCTGCGGGTACCCGCATCAGGTTAACCCCTGTGAATATACATTGTATAATAATACTCACCGTTTCCGCCCCGGGTACCCGCATCAGGTTAACCTCTGTGAATATACATTGTATAATAATACTCACCGTTTCCGCCCCGGGTACCCGCATCAGGTTAACCTCTGTGAATATACATTGTATAATAATACTCACCGTTTCCGCCCCGGGTACCCGCACCAGGTTAACCCCTGTGAATATACAGTGTATAATAATATATCAACCTCTCTTACACAAAACAACATCAATAGATATTTTCCAGATAGGCATTGTAGTGATTTAACAAGTATCGGAATTGGGTGGAGTTGGAGGGGGGCTTATGCTATATGCTATTGATAATTGATTTTTTTCTTCAAAATATGCTAACATTTTAGGCTACGATGAATTACACGACTTGTGATCTGCTGTTTCGACTCAGAACTAATCTGAGATTTGGATTACACCTCACTTATTGTAGAGGTAAATGATCGGGGATAAATGTAAATAAAGTTTCAATACGCCCATTGTTACAGCACAAATCAGTCGAATTGTGGCATGAAAATTGAAAAGAAAAGCGTGTTCGACGTGATCCATATTATATTATCGCACTAACGGTATCCTACACAATGTATCCTGAAGATGGACGCGTTAAATAAACGACTACATGCTCTTTGATTGTTTATTTGAGAAGCAGGTGAATTACTCCTGGCTACATTTATACATTTTGTTTCTATGTTGCACAAGTTTAATCAGCGAATATATCCGGATTACGCCGTGTCCGTCTACCAATCAGTTTTGTAGTGTAGTTGCTATTTTAACTTCCTGTTGTGTTAATTGTACTTTCGTTTGGTCGTTTGGAAGGAAGTAACAGATCTATCCAGTGAGTGATTTAGCTCTTGTCACAGTCGGCACAATAATTATATCCATAATCCAGGCAGGGCTGATAACGTGAGTAATAAACAGGCCGACATACGACAAAGGGACAGCGGCCTATGATGTAATAAGGAATCCTTATAAGATTTTCTAAACAAAATCAATATCTACATTGTATACATTGCTTTGCTATTCAGCAAGGTATACACTGTAGATATTGATTTTGTTTAGAACATCTTCACAATTTCGTTATCAACGGTTATATACATTTTAAAACACTTTGTGGGCGAATTACATCGCAAAAACAGTTTTTATCTATAAAACGAATTTTATTGGACACAGATCAATAGCTAATTGTATCATTCAATTTCATATTTTTCTCCTGTTTTCTGTTTCAAAACTGTGAATTCGATGTAAGTGCATATATATATAGCAAGAACAAGAAGAGTGTACATGTCGCCCTACCAGCAGCTGGTGGGGATCTCCCATCGCCATTATAGTATTGTATTGGCGGTCCACCTAATGAGTGACCTGTGGGGAATGAGTGTCCTGTGAGAGTTTTTTCACGCCCCGCAATTCGTTAAGTAATATTTTTAAATAATTTTTTCTGTATCATACAGATGAACGTCGAACCCATTACCATGCCAAATTTCACTTTGATTGGACGTGTGCATATTATGCATTTTTTTACGACAAAGTTACGGTGCAGCGCACATGCGAGTGTCCTGTGAGGTTTTTTCACGCCCCGCGATTCGTTAAGTGACATTTTCGAATATTTTTTTCTGTATCATACAGATGAACATCTAACCGATTAATTTGCCAAATTTGACTTTGATTGAACGAGTGCATATTATGCTAATGTACCGGCAAAGTTACGATGCATTACACATGTGAGCGTCCTGTGAGGAATGAGTGTCCTGTGAGAGTTTTTTCACGCCCCGCGATTCATTAATAGACATTTTAAAATTATTTTTTCTCTAGCATACAGATGAACATAGAACATATTAGCACGCAAAATTTGACTATGATTGGACAAGGGCATATAATGCAAATATATGCAAATCTATCGGCGAAGTTACGGTGCACTACACACGCGAGTGTCCTGTGAGGAATGAGTGTCCTGTGAGTGATTTTACACGCCCCGCAATTCGTTAAGTGATATTTTTAATATTTTTTTTTGTTTCATACAGATGAACATCTAACCCATAACCATGCCAAATTTGACTTCGATTGGACGTGTGCATATGATGCATTTTTTACGACAAAGTTACGGTGCTGATCGATTTGTTCGCACGCCCCATTTACCGATGGTTATACACATGTACCACCTGTGTCCTGTGGCGCCGTGCCAACCTCGGGTACCTTGACGTGTTAGTTATATATCCTTGCCGCAGGCATGGATCACTGTTAATTAAACTGCTGAAATCTTTTTTTCTTAAATGTGCGGGCCGGTTTGTGCTGCTCCTTTTACATGTAATTTACGCACATATGATAACTTAATGCATTGTTTAAGCTACTTGAGTTAGACGTATTAATATAGAATTGAACAATATAACTTATACATAATATATAACCAAATATAATGGTAAACTGTTATTAATACATAGAATTTGTTAATCTCAGTCTGAAAACTTGTAATGTACAATCACAAACAGGTCGACAGGTGATATATTGTCATGTTAATAAAATTTGAGCGTTTTTGTTCACGCCTCGCAATTCATTATCTGATGTTTTAAAATTATGTTTGCTGTATAATAAAGATGGACATCTAATCGATTGATCTGCCCCGCAATTCGTTAAGTGATATATTTTTTTTTCTTTTCTGTATCATACAGAAAAACATCTAACCGATTAATATGCCAAATTTAACTTAGATGGGACGTGTGCATATTATGCTAATGTACCGCCAAAGTTACGATGTGAGCGTCCTGAGAGGAATGAGTGTCCCGTGAAAGTTTTTTCAAGCCCCGCAATTCGTTAAGTGATATTTTAAAATATTTTTTTTCTGTATCATAGAGATGAACATCTAACCAATTAATATGCCAAATTTAACTTAGATGGGACGTGTGCATATTATGCTAATGTACCGCCAAATTTACGATGCATTACACATGTGAGCGTCCTGAGAGGAATGAGTGTCCCGTGAAAGTTTTTTCAAGCCCCGCAATTCGTTAAGTGATATTTTAAAATATTTTTTTTCTGTATCATAGAGATGAACATCTAACCAATTAATATGCCAAATTTAACTTAGATGGGACGTGTGCATATTATGCTAATGTACCGCCAAATTTACGATGCATTACACATGTGAGCGTCCTGAGAGGAATGAGTGTCCCGTGAGGAATGAGTGTCCTGTGAAAGTTTTTTCACGCCCCGCAATTCGTTAAGTGATATTTTTAAATATTTGTTCCTGTATCATACAGATAAACGTCGAACCCATTACCATGCCAAATTTCACTTGGATTGGACGTGTGCATATTATGCATTTTTCACGACAAAGTTACGGTGCAGCGCATATGCGAGTGTCCTGTGAGGTTTTTGCACGCCCCGCGATTCGTTAAGTGACATTTTAATATATTTTGTTATGTATCATATAGATGAACATCTAACCGATTAATATGCCAAATTTGACTCTGATTGGACGAGTGCATAATATGCAAATATACCGGCGAAGTTACGGTGCAATACATATATGTGAGTGTCCTGTGAGGAATGAGTGTCCTGTGAGGAATGGAGGAATGAGTGTCCTGTGAGGAATGAGTGTCCTGTGAGAGTTTTTGTACGCCCCACAATTCGATAAGTAGTACTTTTTGTTAACTCCTTCTGTACCATACAGATGAACATCGAAAATTTATTCATTTTCGGTGCAGTGTCCAGTGCGGTTTTTGCACACCCCACAATTCGTACATACACGCGATGTCTATTACTATCAACAAGTAAATTTTAGCAAATGCTACGAAAAACAAGTAATAGATTTTAAAATGCATGATATTTGTTTGTTCTGTACTTCCTGCCTTTTGACAAATCGGAGAGCAATGTTACAAAGATATTACAAAAATATTGAATTGGTGACCTTTTAGTCTTTATTTTGTCAAATATTGTAATTTTGTATTTGTTTTGGGAAAGGGCGTTGATAAGTTGCAAAAACTTGTGCCAAATCCCCCTGTACTTTTTGTCAATAAAATATATTTGGATAAAATAAATGCTACGACGAATTTACAGTAAGTTTAAGGTGAGTGCCATGTCAGTTTTTTGCACGTTTTGTTGAATTGATAGGCGTGTAATAGATATGAATATTAACTAATAGTATAACTATTTTGAAGTCATCACTGAGTAAAGGGTAAATAGGTTAAGATTTTTGCGCTGCTCTACGAAATAAAGGCCTTAAATTTTAAACGTTAAAAACAACTGTTATTGGTAATGTACGAAAAGCAGTACTGCCGTCAATTATATGTTTAAATGTATTTAAACTTTAAAGTGCGTTAACTATGTAGACAGTGTATTTGTTCTTTTAATAAATACGTGTAATTAGAAATTACATTAAAAGTTAAGACTGTGCATTTTCTTGGTGTACATGTTGATCGTGAGCGTTAGTTAAATATTGAAGGATTTTACTTTTCATTACATTTTATTAACCATAATTATTTGTTTACATCGTTCCTTTTTCAAAAGGTAATTAACAGTAGTGTATATGAATTGATTAGTGATGCCAACTAACTCACTTTATATACATATACATGTATAATTATTATATACGGACTTGGGGAGAAAATACGTATATTGTAGGCGTAATAAAGTTAATTCTTGTAGAATTCTTATAAACGGACTTAGGGATAAAATACGTATATTGTAGGCGTAATAAAGTTATTTATTGTATAATTCTTATAAACGGACTTAGGGAGAAAATACGTATATTTCGAGCATGATAAAGTTATTTTTTGTATAATTATTATATACGGACTTGGGGATAAAATATGTATATTTCAGGCGTAATAAAGTTATTTATTGTATAATTCTTATAAACGGACTTAGGGAGAAAATACGTATATTGTAGGCGTAATAAAGTTATTTATTGTATAATTCTTATAAACGGACTTAGGGAGAAAATACGTATATTGTAGGCGTAATAAAGTTAATTCTTGTAGAATTCTTATAAACGGACTTAGGGATAAAATACGTATATTTCAGGCGTAATAAAGTTATTTATTGTATAATTCTTATAAATGGGCTTAGGGAGAAAATACGTATATTTCAGGCGTAATAAAGTTGTTTCTTGTAGAATTCTTATAAACGTACTTTGGGAGAAAATACATAAATATACGTATATTTCGAGCATGATAAAGTTAATTTTTTGAATAATTATTATATACGGACTTGGGGATAAAATACGTATATTTCAGGCGTAATAAAGTTATTTATTGTATAATTCTTATAAATGGGCTTAGGGAGAAAATACGTATATTTCAGGCGTAATAAAGTTGTTTCTTGTAGAATTCTTATAAACGTACTTTGGGAGAAAATACATAAATATACGTATATTTCGAGCATGATAAAGTTAATTTTTTGAATAATTATTATATACGGACTTGGGGATAAAATACGTATATTTCAGGCGTAATAAAGTTATTTATTGTATAATTCTTATAAATGGGCTTAGGGAGAAAATACGTATATTTCAGGCGTAATAAAGTTGTTTCTTGTAGAATTCTTATAAACGTACTTTGGGAGAAAATACATAAATATACGTATATTTCGAGCATGATAAAGTTAATTTTTTGAATAATTATTATATACGGACTTGGGGATAAAATACGTATATTTCAGGCGTAATAAAGTTATTTATTGTATAATTCTTATAAACGGACTTTGGGAGAAAATAGGTGTATTCGTATTTCTTATATAACGGACATAGTTTTGAAGTTTGAGCAGTTCAGTCACCAGTGACCATGCCTGCGGCAAGGTACCCGAGGTTGGCACGGCGCCACAGGACACTCACTAGTTAGCCTAGTACACACTGTATTCGAAAGGTAAACAAAATCACGGGGCGTGCGAACACCTCGCGGGACACCCTGCAATGTAACTTTGACGGTGCATTTATATAATATGCACTCGTGCAATCAAGGTCAACTTTTGCATGGTAATAGGCTCAATGTGCATTTGTATGATACAGAAAAAATAATTCTAAAATATCATTTAATGAGTTGCGGGGCGTGCAAAAACAATCACAGTACACTCATTCCTCACAGGACACTCGTATGTTTATGGCACCGTAACTTCGTGTTCGCCGGTACATTTGTATAGTATGCACTCGTTATATCACAGTCAAATTTTACATGTTAATAGGTTAGATATTCATCTGTATGATACAGAAAAATAATTCTAAAATATCATTTAATGAATTGCGGGGCGTGCAAAAACACTCACAGGACACTCATTCCTCACAGGTCACATTCCTCGCAGGACACTCGCAGTTTTATGGCACCGTTACTTCGTCTTCGCCGTTACATTTGCATGTTATGCACCCGTCCAATCAAAGTCAAATTTTGCATGTTATTAGGTTTAATATTCATCTGTATGATACAGAAAAAATAATTTTAAAATATCGTTTAATGAATTGCGGGGCGTGCGAAAACCTCACAGGACACTCGCATGTGCACTGCACCGTAACTATGTCGTTAAAAATGCATAATATGCACACGTCCAATCCAAGTCAAATTTTGCATGTTAATGGGTTCGATGTTCATCTGTATGATACAGAAAAAAATATTTAAAAATATCACTTAACGAATTGCGGGGCGTGAAAAAACTCTCACAGGACACTCATTCCTCACAGGACACTCATTAGGCACACCCTTGTATTGGTATAGTGGGGATCTCCCATCGCCATTATAGTATTGTATTGGTATAGGTAGCAGTGTACAGTAAAAATGCCAAATTCTGAAAAATATGGCACATGCTTTAGATATGTAAACATTGCCAGTTAACCTTACATATAACCTCTAATAAAGTATATATATTTGAAATCTGTACAACATTTGCAATTTTAATAGAGCTCTGAAGGATAAGTAAACTGATATTTTCTGTGATTTTTAGAGCTGTGAATACCATGGTAACAGCTTAAAAAATTCTCAAAAATTGCAAAATATTATGATATTTGACCCAAAATGGCACAATTCTCTACACAATTTTTTTTCTGAAACCTATTTAAAATTAAATATCTCTATCCCAAAGACAGAATTAATCTTGTTTGGACATATGTTGTAAATTAAGTTTTTCCGCTCTCTTACCTTTTCTGTGGGCTTTCATTTTGCGCTGTAGGCGAAACTAAATTTCCTGTGTAAACACACGTTCGGAAAATCCGGATATTTAAAATCCAGAACCAATTTATTGATTTTTGTTTTAATAAATGTGAAGCCTGTATGTACTACTTCATACTGGATATACCAATTATAGTGTACATTTATTTTTTCATTTTTTATACATATCATAATACAGGAGTTATTTGCTTAACAAAAAAATTGCCCATGGCCAGGCTGTCTTACTGTGGTGTGCTACCATAGTGGGGATCTCCCATCGCCATTATAATATTGTATTGGTATAGTGGGGATCTCCCATCGCCATTATAATATTGTATTGGTATAGTGGGGATCTCCCATCGCCATTGTAATATTGTATTGATATAGTGGGGATCTCCCATCGCCATTGTAATATTGTATTGGTATAGTGGGGATCTCCCATCGCCATTATAATATTGTATTGGTATAGTGGGGATCTCCCATCGCCATTATAATATTGTATTGGTATAGTGGGGATCTCCCATCGCCATTATAATATTGTATTGGTATAGTGGGGATCTCCCATCGCCATTATAATATTGTATTGGTATAGTGGGGATCTCCATCGCCATTATAATATTGTATTTGGTTATAGTGGGGATCTCCCGTCGCCATTATAATATTGTATTGTATAGTGGGGATCTCCCATCGCCATTATAATATTGTATTGGTATAGTGGGGATCTCCCGTCGCCATTATAATATTGTATTGGTATAGTGGGGATCTCCCATCGCCATTATAATATTGTATTGGTATAGTGGGGATCTCCCATCGCCATTATAATATTGTATTGGTATAGTGGGGATCTCCCGTCGCCATTATAATATTGTATTGGTATAGTGGGGATCTCCCATCGCCATTATAATATTGTATTGGTATAGTGGGGATCTCCCATCGCCATTATAATATTGTATTGGTATAGTGGGGATCTCCCATCGCCATTATAATATTGTATTGATATAGTGGGGATCTCCCATCGCCATTATAATATTGTATTGGTATAGTGGGGATCTCCCATCGCCATTATAATATTGTATTGGTATAGTGGGGATTCTGTTGAAGATAACATGAAGGTAACTGATGTTTTAAAAAGAAATACCCTATTAGACGATTGATCAGTCAATATCGTATTTCAAAGGGCATCACAAACGTCAGAAACTTCAGTAGTAGAGAGGAAGGAGGGTGTGGGGGGGGGGGGGGGGGGGGGGGGTAGTTGATTTATCAAAAATATTTAATATAAGACTTGACATGCCCTGTGGTGTGATAAAACATTTTTATTACAAATGATTTTTTATTATTATGATTATATATCCGTTCTTTGTAGAGATCTGGAAACGCATTGTATATCATCCATGTCGAGTGAAACCTTTGATTTCTACATTTGCAACCACCAGGCAGATAATGATAAAGCATTCAAGATTCTGGAATATCTCGAAAGAGAAAATGGACTGAAAGGTTTCCATGACGACAGAGATGCTGTTCCGGGGAGGCTAATAATTAACAACGCGATGGAAGCTATTGAAAATAGTCGGTTTATATTTATGGTTTTATCAGAACATTCCATGGAGGACAAGTGGCTTGAATTGAAGGTTCAAACCGGACTGATGCATACACTTAACTCTGCACGCAGAAACAGCGTCATACCTGTGTATATAGCACCCTCTAGTGGGGAACTTTCTGTGCCAAGTTATCTTAACTCCATCAACGGGATAGAATACAGTGATGAGCCTGGCTTTTTCTATAAATTGTCAAGAATATTTTAACATAATATATGGTACATACATCTTAATTTTGTTATTGTTTTTCATCTCGTTACTAATGATTTGCGTTGGTTAAGCACAATCTGGATTCCGGTGTTAGATATACCTGATGAAACAATACCTTGTACTCCTATAGACACCATTTTAGGACAAAAATACCTTGTACTCCTATAGACACCATTTTAGGACAAAAATACCTTGTACTCCTATAGACACCATTTTAGGACAATAATGTTTCCTATAGACACCATTTTAGGACACTCATACCTTGTACTCCTATAGACACCATTTTAGGACAATGATACATTGTACTCATATAGACACCATTTTAGGACAATAATACCTTGTACTCCTATAGACACCATTTTAGGACACTCATACCTTGTACTCCTATAGACACCATTTTAGGACAATAATACCTTGTACTCTAATAGACACCATTTTAGGACAATGTTTCCTATAGACACCATTTTAGGACAATAATACATTGTACTCTTATAGACACCATTTTAGGACACTCATACCTTGTACTCCTATAGACACCATTTTAGGACAAAAATACCTTGTACTCCTGTAGACACCATTTTAGGACAATAATACCTTGTACTCTAATAGACACCATTTTAGGACAATGTTTCCTATAGACACCATTTTAGGACAATAATACCTTGTACTCCTATAGACACCATTTTAGGACAATAATAATGTTTCCTATAGACACCATTTTAGGACAAAAATACCTTGTACTCCTATAGACACCATTTTAGGACAATAATACCTTCCTATAGACACCATTTTAGGACAATAATACCTTGTACTCTTATAGACACCATTTTAGGACAATAATAATGTTTCCTATAGACACCATTTTAGGACACTCATACCTTGTACTCTTATAGACACCATTTTAGGACAATAATACCTTGTACTCCTATAGACACCATTTTAGGACAATGTTTCCTATAGACACCGTTTTAGGACAATAATACCTTGTACTCCTATAGACACCATTTTAGGACAATAATAATGTTTCCTATAGACACCATTTTAGGACAATAATACCTTGTACTCTTATAGACACCATTTTAGGACAATAATAATGTTTCCTATAGACACCATTTTAGGACAATAATAATGTTTCCTATAGACACCATTTTAGGACAATAATAATGTTTCCTATAGACACCATTTTAGGACAATAATAATGTTTCCTATAGACACCATTTTAGGACAATAATACCTTGTACTCCTATAGACACCATTTTAGGACAATAATACCTTGTACTCCTATAGACACCATTTTAGGACAATAATAATGTTCTATAGATGTTAGTGGTAACCATTTTGTGTATATTATTATGTGGAAACAAAGACCTTGTAGAGTGAAGGCATGCAATCGTCATATTTTATATTTTGTATAAGTTTGTTTTATCTTTGATTATAAAATGAGACCTGCCCTGAGGTATTCCGCTCGTACATTATAGGATTATGATGCTGATCCGGTTATCACTACTTTTTGATGCCTATTACTTAGGAAGTTTTGTATCCATTTGAGTTTTTAGGCTTATGCCATAATTTAACGTTTTTGTATCAGACGGAGATGGGGTACCTTATTGAAAGGCTTCATAATAGCCATGTAAACGACATCAATTTCTCCTTCAGTATCCAGCATCCGCGTCCACTCATCCAGGACAATTAGCATTTGAAGTGTTGTCGGCTTTCCAGGAAGAAATCCAAACAGATTTTTCACTGAATAAATTGTTCAGTGGCATGCACTAAACTGTCTCTTATGAGTTTATCCCTGGTCTTAACGACGATACCAGTCAAACTAACCGGTCGGTAGTTTCCAGGGTCACTTTTGGGCCCTTTTGTATATGGCTGTAATGTTTCCTTCCAGGATTGGGATAATTTACCTTCCGACAAGGATTCTGTTTAAAGATCATCGATATTGGTGTACAAAGACTACCATACAGTTCTCTTAGCACTTCTGGGTGTCATCCGGTCCAGGTGACTTGTTATTATCTAATGTGAAGAGTAGTTCTCGCATGTTGTGTCTTGAAATGGTTGACTTACAGGCCTTGCTGTGAACGAAGGTAGCCTTCCAGATGGTTCCTTAGTAGATACGCCGCTGAAGAAATTTACTTATACAGCTGTACTTCTGCTTTTTCTGAATCATTTGTTTTGTTGCTTTTTGCTTTGCATCCCTATTAAGTCACTTTAAATCCGAAATTCTCGATTTTACTTTCCTCTACGCATTTATATATTTCCGGAATCTTTTGGGCTGATGTTTAGCTTAAGTGCAATTTCCTTTTCGATATCTTTATTTACCGTCCGGAGTTCCCATTTTACTTGATTTCTGAGCTTGGTATACTCCTTGCATCGGTCGTTTTTAGGTCATCTGACCCGAAGGGTCAGGATGACCTATAGTCATCATGTTTCGTCCGGCGTCGTGCGCCGTGCGTAAACTTTTCACATTTCAAACTTCTAATCAAGTTCCACCAGTGGGATTGACCTGAAATGGTGCTGGGATGGTCCTGACCAAGTGTTGTTATTTTTCAGGTCGGTCAGAAATCCAAGATGGCCGCCACATCCGCCATTTTGAAAACATATTTGAAACTTCTTCTCAAGTTCCACCAGTGGGATTGAGCTGACACTTGCCTGAAATGATGCTGGGATGGTCCTGACCAAGTGTTGTTATTTTTCAGGTCGGTCAGAAATCCAAGATGGCCGTCATGACAGCCATCTTGAAAAACACAGTTTAAACTTCTTCTCCAGTTCCACTGGTGCCATTGAGCTGGAAATTGGTGAGGATGTTAAGGAAGGATAGCCAAGTGTTGTAATTTTTTTGCCTCGTAAAAACTTTGACATGGCAGCCACGGCGGCCATTTTGTAACATGATTGCGCAATCATGGTTTTTAGGTCATCTGACCCGAAGGGTCAGGATGACCTATAGCCATCATGCTTCGTCCGTCATCGTGCGCCGTGGGCCGTGCGCCGTCCGCAAACTTTTCACATTTCAAACTTCTACGCAAGTTCCACCAGTGGGATTGAGCTGAAGCTTGCCAGAAATGATCCTGAGATGATCCAGACCAAGTGTTGATATTTTTGGGGCCGGTCAGAAATCCAAGATGGCCGATATAGCCGCCATCTTGAAAAACACATTTTAAACTTCTTCTCAAGTTCCACCAGTGCTTTTGAGCTGAAACTTGCTTGAAATGATCCCGAGATGATCCCGACCAAGTGTTGTTATTAATCAGATTGGCCTGAAATCCAAGATGGCCGTCATGGCCGCCATCTTGAAAAACACATTTCAAACTTCTTCTCCAGTTCCGCTCGTTCCATTGAACTGGAAATTGGTGACGATGTTAAGGAAGGAGAACCAATAAAATGTTATTTTTCGGCCTCGTTAAAACTGTGACATGACAGCCACGGTGGCCATTTTGTAACACAAGTTCGCAATCATGGTTTTCCTGAACATCACCTATTTCAGACTTCTCAAATTCCGCCAGTGGGATTCAGCTCTGGCGGCCATCTTGTTTTGTTTTTTTATTCACGAGGTGCATTTGTTGGAATGTTGATGCAGATAGTTGTCTGTAACAACTTTATGAAAGTATCTCCTTGTCTATCTGCCCTTGATATCCATGTCTTCTAATCTATTCTTGGAAAGTTGAAATCCTCAATATTACAAGGTGTGAAAACTCTTTATCGGTCGAAACTGAGGTAAAAAGGTTGTGCAACTCTCGGCTGTTTTCTCTACCAGAATTTCGACTTCTATAGATACAGCCAATCAACACGCTAGTTTCCTTATTTGGCGATACCAGTTTAACCCAGATGCTCTCTTTGAAGCCGATTTTAAAGTTTACTTCCGCTGAGATTCTTCCTGATATATACCTATTCCACGGTGTCATTTTCATATACAGAAAACTCATAACCTTTAATCGATACAAATCTGAACCACAGAACCACATCTACAATGTAGTCCGTTTGGTTGAGAAATTCATATTCCGTGTCATCTTTCTGAAGGTACGTGGTACAAAATCGATCCCTTCTGCGTTTACACTCCCAACAGCTTAGCATCGGGGCCATTATCTGCCTTTTTATACAATTTGCAAATCCAGATATCCGTTAAAAACGGGTTTGAGCTACGCTTATTGCCTTCTCTTCTTCTTTCTTGTCGCTTACTTAACTTGACGACGATGATCCTCCATTATTAGGTCCCGCTAGAGGCATTGCGAAAATGGAAATAATCTAGCTTCTTGGTGGGAGAGAAATCCGAACACTTCACGCCCTGATGTCCCATGGTGTATTTACATACCAAATGTCATTAACATCGGACAATATCTAAATTTCGATCAATCAGAGGCCAGGATTGTGTTGTTATGGTGATAGTTATGGAAACAACCAATATGTCAAATTATATGCTTTTGTAATGTTTTGTAATATAATTTGTTTTATTTACAGTATCTATTGCTTAATTGTATTTATGTCGTTATCCTGTACACTTGATAATTGTTCCTTACTCGTGTAGGATTTACCTGTAGTCATTGGTGCGTGTCGTATTGTATTGTAGACTGTGAATTAGATTCACTGACGAAGCACGTGCAATGTAACCATGTGTAGCATACCTGTGGAGTTATACGGGAGTACGACCTTATTGGTTAGGTTACACTCGGGTATATAAGGTCGGGGTACCAGTAATACGGGTCCTTCTCTCTTCTGCTGGGGTTGAACTGGACAGACGTTCCAAATGGTAAGGATTGGTATAATGACAGAGCAGCTTGTAACTCAGTGAGGGGAATGCTACCATCGCCAGAGGTCTGGGATCGCCGCTAACAGCAGAACGTAGGTTTGGCGCGGACGCCGGGGAATTGTGGGCGTAAGGGGTGACGCGGACGCCGCGATTTGGCGGAAGGTTGCCAGGGCGCCGGTGACGGTACTGCGGGACGGGCGAGGGCAGACAGACGACAACGGCGATGTTGGTACCTCCTCACTGAGTTGCGTATTACATTTTATAGCAATATCAATTGGCACTGTTATTAACGCCGGCGTAACGCCCGCGAACGCCAATATTACGCCAGTTAGTGCAGGACGCATTTTCGACCAAATATATTTATATTCCCAAGAGCCGTACTCCCAATATTATTGTAGTGTGTGTCATTGAAATGTCCAAAGAAGTAAATAAATTTATGTGCATAGACAACTGTTTTTGTTAGATATATAATTAATTAAGACGCAACTGCTAGAAACGCCAACTTGGCAGGGAGACGCCTCGAGGAGCGGCAAAAGACCTCAAAATATCTAACCGGAAACGGAAGGCAATCCTTTACACTTTGTTTACCTACAACATTTGACCAAAGATGAGTAACAGCTCTTTATCGGAGGAAAATGTCACCTCACCAAAACAAGTGCCTTACAAACTCCGCCTTCTTAAACAAACAAATCATGGACTTTCAAATTTGGCCAAAGATCTACATTTAAATAGATTAGTCAAACTCGCCATCTATGATATTCATTTACAGTACAGTACATGTAAACAAAACACACAGAAACAGAACTAGTGTTTCAAAATTGGAAATGGTCTTCATGTTCAGTACACTGCAGGTTCGTTCGATCGGAGCTGGTGACAGGAGCCTTGATCGAACGTTTGGCCTACACTACACATTACGCCTGTGCTAGTTGTTATGTAAACGTAGGCTGGTTCCCTTGGTTGTTTCACGTACGATGGCACCTTTCTTTCTTTTTGTGATATTCAGGTATTAAATTAAGCAAAACATTTAGTTTGCGACAGTAAAGATGAATATTCATTTTTCATTATTATTACTTACATCAATCCGGTTCTTGACTTCCGGTTAAGATCTACAGTAACCATTGGTTTAAAAAAAAAACACCAGCCGCCTCCACAGTGTCTTCTTTTCGTTTCACCAATCCTTCGACCCGTGGGAGCACTGGCTTGCGAAACCGGGTCTGTTTGACAAGGATATTAATAATGAATTCCTAGTATTATTGTATGGATTATTAATACTTAATAATAAATGATCATAAAATAAATGCCTTTTTTTCACAACAGCTTGTCATATAAAACATAATAGGTCATACTATTGCATCAAAGACTATTTTGACAAGGAAAGTGACAGCCGACAAAGTCATTTACCAATATTACAGTAAGAGGGGAGGCAATACTTAATAAAAAAAAAAAGAGAGTAACATAAAAAGAAAAAAGTCAATCTTTTACAATAAAGATTTCTGAACAAAACAAATTGTACATGAGTATTTTGAACAAATATAATACCGTGTATCGGTTATATTTTTTCTGATGTCCTTTATGTTTTAATTTTGTTTTATTTTTATTTATCTATTAATTGTTTTATTAACGCCAGGATGCCTTTGTCACCTGCCGTTATAGTCGTGCTGGGTAAATTTTGTTAGTCACACTTTTGTTTTCGGCTAACAACTTCTCTTTTCTGGAATACAAATAATATTCATCCCCAGCCTAATATAGTTCCTATTTTAACAGAAATTATTGGCACGATTTAACTGATGGTTACCGTGTTTACTGTAATTATCTTAATTGAAATATGAATGTTCGGTGTTCTAGACTATTTTAGACTATATATACAATTTTGTTGGCGTGGGATTACGTATTCTGTTCTAATCCTGCCTTGAAAACGAAAGTAAAAAATTCAGTTTGATCGTCGTGGAAATTTACATGCGTTCCCAGAAAAACTATCCACATGTCTTAGACTCATATGTTCATCCTGAGATCATTTGCAGGAACATTTCATATAAGCCTAAAACCAACCGTGTTTACGTAGTCAAATGTTTACAATTCTATAAATAACTTCGCAGCGGAACAGCTAGCTAGACCCACCAACCACCTACCCACAAAAACCCATATACCAAATTGTTCCCAGCACCATTCATCCTGCAACAAACCCTGCTAACATGTTTTGTACCATAATCACCCCGCACCCATCACTACTTCTTCCCCACCACAGTACTAAATCCTCACTATACGTATCACAACAATATAATAAAACGTCGGAATGTGTACAGACTAGTAATGTCGGAATTGTGTGGCTCTAAAGGAAGTATAGACATTTGGAAAAGAGGACAATGCATATTATGGCAGAGAGACACCGAAGAAGGTTACAAGCGAGGACACCAACAATAAGACACAAGCACTAAACACTAACCACTAACCACTAACACCTACATGTAGTCCGTCGGACGGGACTTTAAACGGTGCCCCGTGTAAGAATGTCCAACTTGCACGATAAAGATCCCTCTGCGGTCTTTCGACGAAGAGTAGGTATAACACCGGCCCAGAGGATTATGGATAGGTTTTTTGTTTTTGTTTTTTGGTGTTTTTTTTAGGCTTATTTTTCATATTATTTAATAGGTATTAATTAGACGGACATCAAAACTTCGATAAACCAAATTTATATATAGGGTAGGGTCCTATCTCTTCTCCACTCATCATCGATAGGGTAGGCGTAAATGCTACTAAACAGTGCCAGGTTAGGACTCATTCGGACTCGGGGAGTCGTCTCAAAATTACCCATAAGTTCTCCAACCGACTCCCTCCTCTAATTTCCCACTCTCTCATTTCACTCCATACTGTACCCACTCTACTCAATGTCCTATCTGTTCTCGTCAGCTGAAAGGCCGTGAGGCCGTAATAGCGAACGTAAAACCCATAAATAAATAAATAAATAAATAACAAGGATAACTTCAGCTGTCAAGTGACTAATCACGTGATCATCAGCCAAAATGGCGGTTATGTCTTTTTTTCAATTTCAAAATATTTTATTGTCAACACAACAAGTATAAATTTACATTGAATATCGTACAGAATTGGTGTTGGCAAAAGGGATTGGACAACAGGCTCAGCCTATATTAGTCCTTTCCTATAAATTTCCAGTTTGGTGAACATGAAGTAGGAAAAGTCAATAATTAATATATATAAACAAAGAAAACACATTCTCACTCACTCTCACACTACTATGTACTCATGATATATTTTTAAGTTGATTTAACCTTTATATAAACAAATGAGTATATATAGACATAAATATTACTTATAATTTTTAAAGCGTTTACTTTTGTTCAGGTAAGAACTAGTGTTGGAAAGTATGGTTCTGTTTAAATCAGTTGACAAGTCACTGATACCATATAAAAGAACTTGAAGATTAATATATCCTAGAAGGTTATAAACTGTTATAATGTGATGTCGAATATTCAAGTAAAGTGGACATTGAAAGAAGAAGTGAATTGCATTTTCAATATTAGCACCACATGTACAAGAACCATCATCAACCAAGTGATCCATACATTTATCATAATTTAAATCACTAGCTTTGTTTCGTAATTGACATAAAACTATATTAAGACTACGAGGGCTGCAATTGATAAAAACATCAGAAATCATAGTTGGAAGTACAGTTTTTAGTTTGGATTTGAAGCTAGAAATAGAAACAGAATTTCTTAAAGGGTCCTCGAGAGAGTTCCAGTAATTCATAGTAGAGGGGAAAAAACTGTTGTTATAATTGTTAGTTCTAGTATTAGGTACATTGAAGTATCTTTCATTTCTGAAATTATAAGTATTATTAGTATTCATGAATGGTTGGATGATGTTATAGAGATATGCCGGTGTATACTTATTAATGATTTTATACATGAGTGTAAGTTTATGAGTATGTCTTCTGGTTTGTAATAATGTATCTAATTGTACTTCTGAGTAAAGTATGTGGTGGGATGTGCCTTTTCTTAAACCGGTTATGATCCTTAGGGCTTCTAAGTGAACAGATTCAAGTAAATCAGATTCATGTTTTGTACAGTTATCCCAAACTATATCTGCATATTCTAGTATTGGTCTAATGTATGCTATATATATTGTTTTGAGAGTATTTCTATCAACTTTATATTTTAAAATTCTAAGGATATTTAGTCTAGTGGAAGCTTTTTCATAAATATTATTAATATGGTCAGACCAAGTACCTTTTTTGTTAAATGTTAACCCTAAATGTTTATGATAGTCAGATTCAGTTGTTGGATGATTATCAAAGAAGATAGTTGGATGAGGATTAGTATGTTTGCGGGTGAATGTTATTGCAACTGTTTTATTTGGATTAAAAAGGACTTGCCATTGGTTAGCCCATGCAGTAATAGCAGAAAGATCATCATTGAGAATGTCAGCTAGAGCATCAGGATCATCATTAGTACCTACAATTACATATAAGGATGTATCATCAGCAAACAATTTAATATTAGAAGTTACATTATCTGTAATATCATTAATAAACAATAAAAATAGAAATGGTCCAAGAACAGATCCTTGAGGAACACCTGCATGTATTGACTTGATGTTCGACTGATAATTATCAATAATTACTCTTTGTTTTCTATCAGATAAGTAAGCTTTGAACCACTCAAATACTTTTCCTTTGATACCGTATTTTTTCAATTTATATAAAAGACCTAAATGCCATACTCGATCAAATGCCTTACTTATATCACAGAAAACAAAACGCAAATCATTACCTTTATCTAAATTGGAACTAATTGTGTTAAAAATGTCAACGAGTTGATTAACAGTTGAATCTCTGGGTTGAAATCCAGACTGATTTTCACTTAGTAGATTATATTTCATTATATAATTATAGGTATACAATGTATACTTGAAGATAATTTTTTCCAACATTTTGATAAAAGTAGAAGTAATGGCTATGGGTCTATAATTGTTTAAATCATTAATATCACCCTTACCTTTATAAAGAGCATTTACATCAGCTGTTTTAAGAATGTCTGGAATTTCGCTTTGAGATAGAGTTAGATTGAATAATAACTTGAGAGGATAAACTAGTGAGGTTGGTAAGTTTTTTATGATCCGAGGTAAAATTCCATCAGGACCAACAGGTTTATTAGAATTAAGAATATGAAATTGATCTTTAATATCCTGATCAGTAATGATAATTTCGGAAAATTCAAAAGGACAAAGTGGTGGTAAGTCGGGAAGATTTGTGTCTGTAATGTCAGATGCAATCGAAGTGAAGAAATCATTAAAAGCTGTGGCTTTATCAAGGGGATGAACAAGAATTTTACCATTAATATGCAGTGGACTTGAATTAGCATTAGTATTATTCATTTTAGTTAATGACTTAGCAATACTCCACCATTTCTTTGGATGAACAGATTTATTGGTAAGTTCATTTTGTAATTTTTCCAAGTAATTATCTTTAGCATTCCGAATAAGTTCAACAACTTCATTACGAATAGTTCTGAAATTAGCCCAGTCCTGGTTTCGATTATGATTTTTTGCTCTTTTGTGTATCCTATTTTTTTGCCTAAGTTTACATCTTATTTCTGTTGTCATCCAAGGTTTGTCATCAGGGTGAATTGTTACTGTTTTGTGAGGAATATGTTTGTTAGTAGATTCATTAATTTTATCTATTAAAATTGAATAAAGTTCATTTATGTTGGTGTTCTCATGAAATAATATATCCCAGTTAATATTAAGTCATTGTTGATAGCATTCCAATCAGCAGTATTGAAATCATATATACACTTCTTGTAAGATTTGATTTTTAATGTTTTAAAGGAGACATGCGCTAATATTGGACAATGATCACTACAAAGAGGAGACAAAACTTGTGTGTTACTAAATATATTGATATTGTTAGTAAAAAATATATCAATTAGTGTAGATGATGTATTAGTAATACGAGTGGGTTCTTGAACAAGATTATGTAGTTGATATTTAGTCATAATCATTGATAGATGGGAGTTAGGTCTAAGTGTCTGCACATAAGCTAAATATCGAGTGTGGCAGATATAACAGAATCGAAAGACAAAACAGATTATGTACATTATGTGACTTGAATGATGTCGAAGATGAGTTCCATTTCATTTTGAAATGCCCCTGTTATATTGACATAAGGATAAAATTGATTAAGAAATATTATGCAAGACATCCAAGCATGTATAAATTAATTCAACTTCTTACGTGTGAGAATTTGTCGGAAATAAGAAATCTTGGCAAGTATTTGTTACAAGCAAACAAAAGGAGATCTGAGCTGATTACTGCGACTTAGTGTTTACTCTCCACTGTATGTAATGGTGTGTGTGGCGGTGTGTGTGTGTGTGTGTGTGGCGGTGGCGGTGTGTGCGAGTGTGTGCGTACGCGTGTATAACTGTTGTTGTCTTTGTATTATGTTGTTCTGTATATATGTTATAACTGATAAGTCAGCTGACTTAAAGTAATAAAGAACTTGAAGTGTTAATAAGTCGATATTAATGTCACCAGTAATGATAACGTTAAGATTAGTATCAATAAGATTATCAATAACATTATCAAGTTTTGTCCAATATTCTACAGATGAGTTAGGTGGCCTGTAGAGACAGCAGAGAAGAAATTTTTTATTTGTAATATTAATTTCCAGTATTAATATCTCAATATTTTCCGTTTCTAAATCATTTCTACGAGTAGCTAGTACATTGTTTTTAGTATATATACTTATACCACCGCCATAATGTGTTTGTCTATCTTGTCTATAAATGTTTGGATGAGAATTGATTTGTATGTCAGTATTAGTAATTTCAGGATTGAGATGTGTTTCTGTAATGCATAAAATATCATACTCCGAGAATTCAGTAGAGAGGGTATCAGTTTTGTTCCTAAGAGATCGAACATTCAGATTGATAAGAGATAAATCTTCTAAGTATAATTTGTTGTTCCAATTGGTTGATGATGGACCTGGATTAGAATGAACGTTGCCTGATATAATAAGTAGTTGTTTTATAAGATTTAAACTATCAATTGAATCAACAAATAGAATAAAGATAGATCCGGTTATGTCTTGTCTGACTATAAAATCCAATTTTAAATTTCTTATTAAATGACCTCAGACCCTGACGTTTCTCAGGGCCTTTGGCCCTTTAGTTTTTATTTATCTATTTAATTTTGCGAGTTAAGCCTTTAACGATCTGTCAATCATACATGTATGTGAATTATATGTGAATTATATGTGAATTATACTTATTTTTATGCGTTCATCTGCATACTAGTTGTATTTCTTATCATTATTTTCATTTGTCGCAACTATGTGGATTTCTTAATCAATGAATTAATCACAAACAAAATATATCGGTGATGATAAGTTATAAAAAAAACTGCATCAAATTCAGAATGTAATACAAAAATAAGTTTTGCTTACCTGTAAAATACCACCTTTTTTTTAAATAGCCGCTCAATGATGAAAAATAGCTTTCATCTTGGATTGGACAATTCTACGTTTATTTTCGATTCCATGAGATAATTTACAGGGACAGTAATTCCTTAGATTACAGATATTGTATATCAACAGTTTTTATCTAACCTTAAAAGAATCATAACGTGTCTAAATATTAGAGCCATACAGGTGGTCTGAACTAGTGGTCCAAAGGGGCCCTTCATAATTGATAATTTAGAGAGAAAAAAAAGTAAAACATGTTAGATATGAATTTAAAATAATTAAGGTCAAATGAACCATAACAGCAGTAAATTGGCGTACTTATTTGAATAGGCCTCTTGTTCTTTATAAGAGTGACGCACAATAATTGTAAGAACTGGGAAATACAACAACTACAAACTTCGGCTTAGGGTAAACCCTACCTTTTAGAAAAAAAATAATAGCGATTTTATTTATATGTAAGTATATACTGTATTACATTCGCGCTCATGTTAAACTTTCTATTGTTTCCACGAAATGTTCATGATATTTAAGTATTGATGTCAGTATTTATTTATTTTTTTTTTTTTTTTAGTTTCATAGGGGTATGCAAAATGGAAAAATTATTTGCAAACTGTATGAATCCGCGTAGCTGAAACTGTATTTCAAATTTAAATACGTTTTATGCATAACTTTACTTATTCTTTTGAACAAATCTTGAAGACAAGGTTTTCGCGCCATTCACGTTTTTTCATAGAGGCAGAGACCTATTATATAGGTCTCTGATAGAGGTATGAAAAGAAAAAACTCAACCAATCAGAAAGCTATATCTGCATACAAACAATATGGAAAATTAATGATAAAGGAATTTAAAGAAATCTATTTCCTTACTCCTTAATTCACAGATTTGGTGTTTGACACGTAAAGTACCATTAATAATTAGATACATCAGAGACCTATATTAATTTTTTTAGTATATAGGTCTCTGGATACATGATGTAAACCATAATAACTGTTCGATCCCGTCTTCTGTGGGAGAAAAAAGAAACACCGAAACAAGAAAAACACGACGGTCACATAAGTTCGAACAAATACAAACACATACAGACCTCTTTAAAACACATTCTTTCCACGCATCATTATAACTGGAATAATCTACCCATCGATATAGCCGCTAGCAACATCCTCACTTCGTTCAAAACCAGACAAGTTAAACACGCTCGCCACCCTTACCTAGTTAACAAACGACCATCCTCTTCTTTTAAATTGCACAAGTTGACTATTTTATATAAAAGAACATAAACACACACCCCCCCCCCCCCCCCCCCCCCCCCCACAAAAAAAAATCTCAATATGTATACCTTTCTGCGCATGCGCCCAGGAGGGATGCCATAAATTTTTCCTAAGAGTCTATTTCCTAAATGGAAGAAGTAGAAGAGCTTAAAATGATTATAGAGAATCCAATAATTACTGCACGCGTCATATTGTTTTAATCGAACCAAATAGATACAGTACAAAAATGATGAAAATATACTCTAGTGTTGGCAGAGAAATCAAGGATAGACCCATGTACTTAAAAGGGTGTTCAGTCCACTATGGGTTTTCTTTGTAATTTATGAAGTTGTTTAGCCGACAGTCCGGAAATATTTCCCGTGAATTGGTTTATGTTTTACCAATATCGCCCAGCCAATTTCCGCCAAAACTGTAGAGGGCGCTGCTAGTTTCCGTTAAAGTTTGTTGTATGACAGAAAACCGTCTAATTTGGCAGGATGAACCAACTTAAAAGAAATCAACCTACGTAAATGATACTCCTTCCCGATTTCAGCTTTTGCAGATATATTTGTCACAGCGAGACAACATGTCAAAAGGTTTGTGTTGATTGAATGTATACAACGCTGAAATATTGACAGATTATCGAGATACTAGCGAAATGGGTGCACCTAATGAGTGACCAGGGAGGAATGAGTGTCCAGGGAGATATTTTTCACCCCGAGGAATTCGTTAATGAAGATTTTTTTTCTGTAACATACAGATTATACCTTCATCTAACATCGTGCAAAATTTCACTTCGATCGGACGAGTGCATAATACTGAAGTTTAGCATTAAATTTAACGAAGTTACGATGAATTTGCCCTGTAGGCTGTAGTACGACTGCAGTCGGCTCTCGAGTGTTACGATGAAGTTGCCCAGTAGTCCGGCTGCGGTCGGCCCTCGAGTGTTACGATGAATTTGCCCTGTAGTCCGGCTGCGGTCGGCTGTCATCAGGTCCGGTTTTTTTCACGCCCAGGAATTCGTTAAGATTTTTCTATAGTCTGGCCGTGCATTTTTCCACTCCTACTACAGTTGGTCTTGTGACCAAACCTTGTTTCAAGTGAGATGAATACTTGGCAAGGGGATACTCGAGTCTGGGTTGTGAGTTGTGAAGTCTTCTGGGTGGTAGACTTAAAAAAGGGAGGGAAGAGTGTAGCGGAACTGGACCGGGTCAATCAGCAACCAGGTAGCTCAATCGGTAAAACATCCGGCTAGTGTTCGGAGGTCCTGGGTTCCAACCCCGGTCTGGCCGTGTATTTTTCCACTCCTACTACAATAGAATACTTTAAGTGTCATATATATCTTTTACATCAAACATTAATTTAGAAGTCACAAATTACAAGTGGTGTAAAACCACTTGGGGAAAACCACCAACTTGCGTATAATATGTGAATTCACATATTATATTCGCGCAGTTGAAGTATGGATTTGTTACTAAAAATAACCAAAATCAATAAAAAAAAAAGTACACTTTATTATAATATTTATTTACAATTTAGTTACCGACAAGGTAAAAAATATTCTACCAACCATGGTTGGGGAAAACCGCCAACTTGTGTATTATCTGCCAATTGAGGTATAGTACTGTTACTAATTACTACATTCAGGGTCACAGGGGTCAAATAGACTAAAACTCTTCAAACTACATCTGCTCAATAATCAAGAGACCAGGAAGTTGATAGTGGGCCTGTAGAATGCTGGGGTGAAGGCCTAGTTTGTTCAAATGAATTACCTTTGACCTGCATTCAAGGTCACAGTGGTAAAATGTGCTAATATCTTTAAACAACTACTTCTCAATAACAAAAAGGCCCAGAGACCTGACATTAGGTTTGAAGCATGCTTAGGGGAAGGGCAACCAAGTTTGTTCAAATTATCCATATTTAACCTGCACAAAAGTTCACAGGGGTAAAATGTGCTAAAAATGCTAGCTGATACTGTAGTAAAACTCATGTTAATGATGAATATCATTTCAGCAAAATATTTTTGTTCCATACATAGGCCTACTGCCAGTATTTGTTTATATTGATTTAGCTTTTTGTCTACCTATATAATTTGTTTGTAAATCTTTGTTTCAGCTTGGACAGGATGTAAGCTTAAAAGCAAGGAGTTTGCTAGCTCTGAACAGCATCTGAGCACCGGAAAAAATCCAAGCAAAGACATATTTCTATACACACAAATGAGACAGTATGGAAACCTAAAGAAAAAAGCACAAACAGTTGTGAATGACTATATAGCTAGAGCTGTGCCGAGCCTGTTGGTAGAGAAAGAATTTGACTTGGGTGAAATAAACAAGGTCTTTTCTTCTCACTGGCTCAATGATAGACAGGTCGCCTTCGGTACAAAATGCAATAAAGTAAGTATTACAGAGATAGAAAAAAATACATTATTCAGATCCAAATTTAACACACAGCTGATAAAAGCAGGGATTTTAAAACCTTACATATATATATAAAGGTGTATAGTTAGATGTCTTTAATGTGTAAGGTAATACTTATAGACACAGAGATCAAACTTCAAAGTCAAAACTTTATTTGTGTTCTACTTCTTAATTTTCAGTTGATGGTGTTAGATTCAATGACAGGAAAACTTCTTCAAATTCCGTCCATAAAAAGCAGTGATGATAGTTACCCAGCGGACTCTCCTTGTGGAATACATAGCATTGCTCTAAATCCATCAGGGACATTGTTTGCCACTGGGGCTGAGAACACCAATGATCTTGCTATTTACCAACTGCCGACCTTTGACCCTGTAATGGTTGGAGAGGTAGGATAAAGTTATTATCAATACATGATCCAGTGGTATGAAGATTCATAAATCTTAAGAAAACTTAAGAGAGATTTTCAAGGCCTTTCCTTTTTGTTTTGAATCTGTTGTTTATGTTTATTTTGATTTGATAAGCTGTGCATGTATTGCAGGAATATGATACAATGATAGGATATAAGAAAATGGACCTGGCCAAACATTCCTGTGTGTACACGACCCAGACTGGCCAACACAGACATGTCACATAGTACATACTTTTACATATGATTTGTTAAATCTTTTCAATATTGGGTGGGTGATATAGGTGTATTTGGGTCTCTTGTTATATTTCCTTTCCATTCTTTCTAATGATTTCTACACTTAATAAGTTATTATGCTTAGGACATGATAAACCTGGGACTATAGACATGGCCCTAATAATTCCAAGGGGACGCGGTGGCCGAGTGGTTAAGGTGTCCCGACGCTTTATCCCTAGCCTCCACCCCTGGGGGGGCCGCGGTGGCCGAGTGGTTAAGGTGTCCCGACACTTTATCACTAGCCCTCTATCTCTGGGGGGCCGCGGTGGCCGAGTGGTTAAGGTGTCCCGACGCTTTATCACTAGCCCTCCACCACTGGGGGGGCCGCGGTGGCCGAGTGGTTAAGGTGTCCCGACACTTTATCACTAGCCCTCCATCTCTAGGGGGCCGCAGTGGCCGAGTGGTTAAGGTGTCCCGACACTTTATCACTAGCCCTCTATCTCTGGAGGGCCGCGGTGGCCGAGTGGTTAAGGTGCCCCGACGCTTTATCACTAGCCCTCCACCACTGGGGGGGCCGCGGTGGCCGAGTGTTTAAGGTGTCCCGACACTTTGTCACTAGCCCTCCATCTCTGGGGGGCCGCGGTGGCCGAGTGGTTAAGGTGTCCTGACACTTTATCACAAGCCCTCCATCTTTGGGGGCCGCGGTGGCCGAGTGGTTAAGGTGTCCCGGCACTTTATCACTAGCCCTCCATCTCTAGGGGGCCGCGGTGTCCGAGTGGTTAAGGTGTCCCGACACTTTATCACTAGCCCTCCATCTCTGGGGGGCCGCGGTGGCCGAGTGGTTAAGGTGTCCCGACACTTTATCACTAGCCCTCCATCTCTGGGGGCCGTGGTGGCCGAGTGGTTAAGGTGTCCTGACACTTTATCACTAGCCCTCCATCTCTGGTGGGCCGCGGTGGCCGAGTGGTTAAGGTGTCCCGACACTTTATCACTAGCCCTCCATCTCTGGTGGGCCGCGGTGGCCGAGTGGTTAAGGTGTCCCGACACTTTATCACTAGCCCTCCATCTCTGGGGGGCCGCGGTGGCCGAGTGGTTAAGGTGTCCCGACACTTTATCACTAGCCCTCCATCTCTGGGGGCCGTGGTGGCCGAGTGGTTAAGGTGTCCCGACACTTTATCACTAGCCCTCCATCTCTGGTGGGCCGCGGTGGCCGAGTGGTTAAGGTGTCCCGACACTTTATCACTAGCCCTCCATCTCTGGGGGGACGCGGTGGCCGAGTGGTTAAGGTGTCCCGACACTTTATCACTAGCCCTCCACCTCTGCGTTGCTAGTTCGAAACCTATGTGGGGGAGTTGCCTCGTACTGACCATAGGTCAGTGGTTTTTCTCCGGGTACTCCAGCTTTCCTCCACTTCCAAACCTGGCACGTCCTAAAATGACTCTGGCTGTTAATAGGACATTTAAACAAAATAAGTTAAAAAAAAAAAAAAAAAAAAATTAATTCCAATTTAACAGAACTGCATATATTTTAGATATGAAATAAATGGTGGTTTTCTGTGACTTTCAGAAAGGCCACACAGATTGGATATTTGACATTTCATGGATTGATGATGAATTTCTAGTGACAGGTAAGTGTCTAATAGTAAGGAAACATCGATCTCTCTGTTTTCTTATGTAGGAATTAATGTAAATCAAATTTCCTTATGTTTGATGGTTTAAGGCTCACGAGACAGCAGACTGTGTCTTTGGCGAGTAGACAACACGGAGGACATTGATCAAACTTCACGACTACAGAGCCTACAGGTGCCAGAGTATGCTATCAAGGGTCCAGAATCAGTCGAGTACTGTGATAAGGCTAACAAAGTGCGGGCACTTTGCTACAACGATTACAGAAAGGTAAAACGGAGAGCAAGTGTTGTTTTGGAAAAAAAATTATCTGTGTTCAAAATAAGCACATAACCAACCATTTTTATGTCACCTGAGACATAATCTCAAGTGACTTTTTCCAATCAACTTTTGTCTGTTGTCATAGTCAACAATTTCCATTTTCAACTTCTTCTCAGAAACCCCTGAACCAATTTCAATGAAACTTTGCAGAAAATCTTTCATGGCCAAAGGTCAACCAATTCAAACTTGTGAGTTTTATGGTCCTAAAATTGAGTGTGCTTCAAAAATCTTCCCAATACTCACACCCAAATATGGTAGAATCAAATACTTTTCATAGATGGGAGGGTCTTAGGTACTTTACCAAAATTGTGAATTTCATGACCCTGGTGTCTCACGTTTGCCCCTGGGAGGGGGTAAACTTTACTATAGTTTGTATGGGGAAATCACATTTTTGATTATCATTGGTTTAATTTCTTTAGAATTCATTCTAACATTGTTAACATTATCAGCATGGAACGACTGTGTTTGTTGGTATACACCTGTTTGCCTGACTGCGCCCAAGGGCTGATAGGCGGATCAGAAAGGGTCAAATTGACTGAAATATTTCAAAACTTAGGTGACCGTTAAGGCCCATGGACCTCTTGTATCAATAGTGTTGAGAAAGGTACAATTGTTTGTCTATATGTTTGTGGATTTCCATGTAAACCTGAAATACAGAATATCAATACAATGTGATAAAGTAGTAAGGTGATAAAGTGGATGTTTGGAATCTGGAGTCATTCCAGTTGGAATCAGTGATCATCATTTAGTTTATACCATTAAAAAGAACAGAGGTTATGCTCCTAGAAACCATACAACTATCAAATACTGGAAATTCAAGGACATCAACCTGGAAGACCTATCAGCTGACATGCAGCAGGTCCCATGGAGCTTAATTGAAGCATTTGACGATGTTGATGATGTTTGGGCTTCTTTTAAGGATCTTTTTATGAGTGTTATTGATAAACATGCACCAATTCATGAAAAACGGGTCAAAGCACACTAAAAAAAACGGATAAATGATGATATTTTAAATGAAATGCACAATCGTGACTATCTTCACGAAAAAGCTCGAAAATCAAAATTAGAGGCTGATTGGGTGCTCTTTAGAGTTCTTTCCAAAATTAGAAAAGCAAAACGAGATTACCTAGATGAGGCTCTCATGCAATGTTCTCAAAGCTCAAAAGAAATTTGGAAAAAGATTAAGGAATTTTTGCCCAGTAATAAATCCAAAAGTACAGTGAATCTCAATGTTGACGGAATTCAAATAGATGATAAAGTTGACATATCCAATAATTTCAACAAATTCTTTTGTAGTATCGGTACCGTTATTGGTAAAGATTTTGATGAAAGTCTTCCGGACATTGAGAACTTTGATATTGAGATACCATATAGCATTCCAAGCATTACAACAGATTTTGTACGCCGTCAAATTAAACTTATGCCTGATGGTAAAGCCACTGGTTTAGATGGTATATCTGTATAACTTTTGAAATGTGCTGGTGAGACAATTTTATCTCCTCTAATATAACCTTTTTATTGAATATGTCTATATCAAAGGGTATTTTTCCCTCCGAATGGAAAAAAGCAAAGGTCACACCAATTTTTAAAGCTGATGACCCCACATCGTGTAAATAACTATAGACCAGTTTCTGTACTTGTTGGCTCTTAGTAAAATATTAGAAAGACATGTACATAATACATTTTACTAATTTTTAACTTCTAATAAACTAATTTGTTACAGTCAATTTGGGTTTCGACCAAACCACTCAACAGAGACTGCTCTAGTAAGTGTGGTCGATAAATGGCTGAAGAATATTGACGAAGGGTATCTTACTGGTGTGGTGTTTATAGATCTTCGTAAAGCTTTTGATACAGTTAACCATAGCGTTCTGTTGCATAAGCTCAATGCATATGGTGTATCTACTTCAGCCATTAACTTCTTTAAATCTTACCTGACTGGAAGAACACAAGCTGTCAGTTTCTCCGGTGTTTTATCAGACTTTCTCCCAATTAATATTGGGGTACCTCAAGGCTCTATTTTAGTACCTCTACTTTTTATTTTAAACATTAATGATTACCCAAAGTGTTTAAAACACTCATCAGCTATGATGTATGCAGATCATACATCGCAGAGTGTGCGGGGGGAAACAGTAGATGATTTAGAATCAAAAATGTCTGACGATATTTTAAATACAGTAAAATGGATGAGAGACAATAAATTAAGTCTAAACTGAACTAAAACCCAGTGTATGATGATAGGGTCCTCTCAGAAGCTTGCAAGATGTCGGCAGCTGTCTTTGAAAGTTGGGGGTCTCACGATTGAAACTGTAAACTGTGCTAAGTTACTGGGTGTTTTTATTGATCGTTGTCTCTCTTGGAAAGAGCATATAGAATATATTTCGAAGAAAATATCTAAAAAGGTTGGTGTTTTAAGAAAGCTAAGTTCTTTTATGTCAAGTGATGTTTTAAAAACTGTGTTTAACAGTGTTGTGTTTCCACATTTTATGTATTGTTCAACTGTCTGGAGTGAGCCTAGCAATAAAGCACATTTAAATAAGATTTTGAAATTACAGAAAAGAGCTGCAAGAATATTGTTGAATGTCAGAGATGTCCTTACTCCTTCCAGAATACTCTTTGAAAAATTAAAATGGATGCCATATTATCAGACTTTTACATTTTTAGAAAAATGGTTCTCTCTTTTAAAATTTTACACTGTGAATCACCTAATACTCTTACACATATGTTTTGTTATGTAAGTAATGTTAATATAAGAACAACCAGAGCTTCTGTTTCCAACAAATTATATATTCCAACAACAAGAACAAAGTATGCCAAACGTTCCTTAGTATATATACTTGTTCAGTCCAGTGGAACGAAGCAAGTAATGCCATAAGAGACTCTAGTAGTGTTAGAGTTTTTAAAAGCAGATATCTGCAGGATTATTTCTCTCAATCTTCACCTTACCAGATATACACCAGTATTTTATATTCTATATGTAATTTTAGTCGAAAATTTTCAATCAAAACTTTTATAAAACTGACTTCATTGTCTCATTTTAATACACACTATACTAGTGTATATCTTGTCAATTTTTACCATGTGCTATATTAGCATTGTATGTATATTCCACTATCATAGTGATTTAACCATGTTAATTAGTTACACTTGTGTGATATACAAGTACTCACTATTTAAGTTTTACAATATGCTAAATTTTAAGTTCCATTAACTGTGATATTTGCTTACATTATGATATTGTTATCTTAAATTGTATTATGTTTGTACATATACAGGAGGCAGGGCCATGTTGTAAACTAGACATTGTCTAAATATGTAACCCTGGATAAATAAAAGATATTATTATTATAGTAGTAAGGGAGATAACTCTGGTAGACAAGCATGCTATATAATAATTGTGTTTTAAATGTTTACAGGAGCTAGCTGTCCTGTCTCTGAATGCTTATTTTTATCTCTGGGATGTGGAAACGTTTACTGCTGTAAGTATCTTTGCGTTGTACTTAAAGTACTTCTTTTTATGTGAAAATTGAATTTGCTCAATATTTTCCATGAAATGTAGAAATTTAAACTGAAACTATGAATTAACATGTTCATTTATTTACAAAGATATTTTTAGTGTAAAGTTACATGTTGTTTGTTGTGATTTGGCTATATTTTTGTATTTCATGCTAACCTTATATGCTTTCAGTCCACTTTTTAAAGCTTCTTTTGCCAAAGAATCATCAATACATTACATTAAATTAATTTTATCAAAGACATCTGTGTTTTGGCCATTAACAGGTTTTTTAGAAGAACTTTATATATAGCATTTTAACATGTGTATAATGTGTGTTTTATAGAGAAGTAGAGAACCTATATACATATGTGTGTTTTATAGAGAACCTATATACATATGTGTGTTCTATAGAGAACCTATATACATATGTGTGTTTTATAGAGAACCTATATACATATGTGTGTGTTTTATAGAGAACCTATATACATATGTGTGTGTTTTATAGAGAACCTATATACATATGTGTGTGTTTTATAGAGAACCTATATACATATGTGTGTGTTCTATAGAGAACCTATATACATATGTGTGTGTTCTATAGAGAACCTATATACATATGTGTGTTCTATAGAGAACCTATATACATATGTGTGTTCTATAGAGAACCTATATACATATGTGTGTTCTATAGAGAACCTATATACATATGTGTGTTCTATAGAGAACCTATATACATATGTGTGTTTTATAGAGAACCTATATACATATGTGTGTGTTCTATAGAGAGCCTATATACATATGTGTGTTTTATAGAGAACCTATATACATATGTGTGTTTTATAGAGAACCTATATACATATGTGTGTTTTATAGAGAACCTATATACATATGTGTGTGTTTTATAGAGAACCTATATACATATGTGTGTGTTCTATAGAGAACCTATATACATATGTGTGTTTTATAGAGAACCTATATACAAATGTGTGTGTTCTATAGAGAACCTATATACATATGTGTGTTTTATAGAGAACCTATATACATATGTGTGTGTTTTATAGAGAACCTATATACATATGTGTGTGTTCTATAGAGAACCTATATACATATGTGTGTTTTATAGAGAACCTATATACATATGTGTGTGTTTTATAGAGAACCTATATACATATGTGTGTGTTCTATAGAGAACCTATATACATATGTGTGTTTTATAGAGAACCTATATACATATGTGTGTTTTATAGAGAACCTATATACATATGTGTGTTTTATAGAGAACCTATATACATATGTGTGTTTTATAGAGAACCTATATACATATGTGTGTTTTATAGAGAACCTATATACATATGTGTGTTTTATAGAGAACCTATATACATATGTGTGTTCTATAGAGAACCTATATACATATGTGTGTTTTATAGAGAACCTATATACATATGTGTGTTTTATAGAGAACCTATATACATATGTGTGTGTTCTATAGAGAACCTATATACATATGTGTGTTTTATAGAGA
Organism: Pecten maximus; assembly: GCF_902652985.1. Taxonomy (NCBI): domain Eukaryota; kingdom Metazoa; phylum Mollusca; class Bivalvia; order Pectinida; family Pectinidae; genus Pecten; species Pecten maximus. The sequence goes on along the minus strand of NC_047023.1, from coordinate 45,261,758 downwards.
ACCTATATACATATGTGTGTGTTCTATAGAGAACCTATATACATATGTGTGTGTTCTATAGAGAACCTATATACATATGTGTGTTCTATAGAGAACCTATATACATATGTGTGTTTTATAGAGAACCTATATACATATGTGTGTTTTATAGATAACCTATATACATATGTGTGTTTTATAGATAACCTATATACATATGTCTGTGTTTTATAGAGAACCTATATACATATGTGTGTGTTCTATAGAGAACCTATATACATATGTGTGTTTTATAGAGAACCTATATACATATGTGTGTGTTCTATAGAGAACCTATATACATATGTGTGTTTTATAGAGAACCTATATACATATGTGTGTTTTATAGAGAGCCTATATACATATGTGTGTTTTATAGATAACCTATATACATATGTGTGTGTTTTATAGAGAACCTATATACATATGTGTGTTTTATAGAGAACCTATATACATATGTGTGTTTTATAGAGAACCTATATACATATGTGTGTGTTCTATAGAGAACCTATATACATATGTGTGTGTTCTATTATAATAGAGAACCTATATACATATGTGTGTTTTATAGAGAACCTATATACATATGTGTGTGTTTTATAGAGAACCTATATACATATGTGTGTGTTCTATAGAGAACCTATATACATATGTGTGTGTTCTATAGAGAACCTATATACATATGTGTGTGTTCTATAGAGAACCTATATACATATGTGTTTTATAGAGAACCTATATACATATGTGTGTTCTATAGAGAACCTATATACATATGTGTGTTTTATAGAGAACCTATATACATATGTGTGTTCTATAGAGAACCTATATACATATGTGTGTGTTCTATAGAGAACCTATATACATATGTGTGTTCTATAGAGAACCTATATACATATGTGTGTGTTCTATAGAGAACCTATATACATATGTGTGTTCTATAGAGAACCTATATACATATATGTGTGTTTTATAGAGAACCTATATACATATGTGTGTGTTCTATAGAGAACCTATATACATATGTGTGTGTTCTATAGAGAACCTATATACATATGTGTGTGTTCTATAGAGAACCTATATACATATGTGTGTGTTTTATAGAGAACCTATATACATATGTGTGTTTTATAGAGAACCTATATACATATGTGTGTTCTATAGAGAACCTATATACATATGTGTGTGTTTTATAGAGAACCTATATACATATGTGTGTGTTCTATAGAGAACCTATATACATATGTGTGTGTTCTATAGAGAACCTATATACATATGTGTGTTCTATAGAGAACCTATATACATATGTGTGTGTTCTATAGAGAACCTATATACATATGTGTGTGTTCTATAGAGAACCTATATACATATGTGTGTGTTCTATAGATAACCTATATACATATGTGTTTTACAGAGAACCTATATACATATGTGTGTGTTCTATAGAGAACCTATATACATATGTGTGTTTTATAGAGAGCCTATATACATATGTGTGTGTTTTATAGAGAACCTATATACATAATGTGTTCTATAGAGAACCCATATACATATGTGTGTTTTACAGAGAACCTATAGAAGACTTTTTCACACCAAGGAGAATGTATGTATGTGTGTGTCCAAGGAAAGAACATTGTATGCAGTAGGATCACAATCTCACATCAACTTAGTTGACCCTCGCTGCCCAAACACTCTCACAACCATCATCTCTCGCTATCGTGGCGGAGGTTAGTATATCTACTTAATACATAATTATACGTGTTTAACAATGAAGGAATTGATTAATTCTGCTATGTTTAAAAGTACCTAATCCATCGATAGGTCTTATGGGCCCCCTCATCCTGATTCAGAATTCAATCACTATGAAAAATCCAGAAGATTTCCTTGATCATTATTTGCTGTTTGAACAGATTGCTCTGTCTATAACTTTGTTTTAAGTCAGTAACGTAATAGATGTTTCTGCATGGTACAATTACAGTATATGATCTGTAAATTCCTCTCTTGGATTTCTGTCTTTCCAATAGTCACAGAGTCAGATACCAAGTCATATTCCATTGCCTCAATAAAAACAACTAAATTGATTTGTCATTGATACCATGTTTTGTAAGCTGATACAAATTCAGAGGTCAAAGATTGTTAAAAGTGATAAATTTAGAACATATTAGTCTGATATAATTGTTTGGTGAATTCTCAACAGGTGTGCGATCGGTGAGTTTCCGAGATGATGTTCTGACAATAGGAACAGGTGTAGGCAATATCCTGTTTTTTGACACCAAAGCTGGGAAATATTTGGAGTGTGGTTGCGGACATCCATGTACGATGACAGTAGGAAATGGTTTCTTGGTAAGTTTGGGTCATTATCATTGTGGTTCAGCTCCAAATGTCTTTTGTTAGAAATTCCTGTGTAGGTTTCCCTTGATATATTGTCCGACTTCATTACAATGCCAATACTCTAACTGCATTTATTAAATTGGCATTATGTAAATATGGTTATAGATATGTACTGTGTTAGTACATTATGTAGATATGGTTATAGATATGTACTGTGTTAGTACATTATGTAGATATGGTTATAGATATGTACTGTGTTAGTACGTTATGTAGATATGGTTATAGATATGTACTGTGTTAGTACATTATGTAGATATGGTTATAGATATGTACTGTGTTAGTACATTATGTAGATATGGTTATAGATATGTACTGTGTTAGTACATTATGTAGATATGGTTATAGATATGTACTGTGTTAGTACATTTGAGGATACAAATCCAGGTATCACATCCAGAGTTTTCAATATTTCCTCTGAATTATTTTCGAATGATTTTTTTATCTTTTCACAGTCAAGAGATGAAAACTACAGAGAATTTTTCATGGACAATAGTTATCCCAATGCCATCTATACACATCAGTTTGACAGTACAGGGACACGATTGTTTGCGGCCGGTGGACCTCTACCAGCAGGACTGTGGGGAAACTACGCTGGTCTGTGGCATTGATGTTACTCCTCATAGGATTCAACAACTAAAATATAATAAACGCGGCAAGGGCAGATACACTTATAGACATGTACAGGGCCTTCTGTAGACCCTAATTATAGACATGTACAGGGCCTTCAGTAGACTCTGATTATAGACATGTACATGGCCTTCAGTAGACCCTGATTATAGACATGTACAGGGCCTTCTGTAGACCCTAATTATAGACATGTACAGGGCCTTCAGTAGACCCTGATTATAGACATGTACAGGGCCTTCAGTAGACTCTGATTATAGACATGTACAGGGCCTTCTGTAGACCCTGATTATAGACATGTACAAGGCCTTCTGTAGACCCTGATTAAAGACATGTACAGGGCCTTCTGTAGACCCTGATTATAGACATGTACAGGGCCTTCAGTAGACCCTGATTATAGACATGTACAGGGCCTTCTGTAGACCCTGATTATAGACATGTACAGGGCCTTCAGTAGACCTTGGAAAGAATGTTTCCATCTCCCTTTTACATGAGTTTCTGTAGACCCTTGAGGATATTTAGGACTCTTTAATATGAGTTTAGACATTTGAATGGACTTGTCTATTATTTGGCATATGTGTTAACTCTTCAGATTTGTAATCTAACTTTTGAAATTGCTATAAGTCGAGGATCATCTGAAAACCTTTACACATATCACTGGCAATCAGATATAGCAAGATATATCTCATTAACTTTATCAAACATAATGGATAATTCAGTATTTATTCTAACATAAGTAACATGGGGAAGTGGGTGGGTGGGCAACACATCTTCTCAGAATCAATATAGTGCTGATTACAAGACCATGTTTTTTTCTGAGGTGCAAGACATTTGGATGTGCTAGACATGGGCTTAATACCAGACACAAGCTTATTGTCAGACATGGGCTTATTACCAGGCATGGTCTTATTGCCAGACATGGGCTTATTATCAGACATGAGCTTATTGTCAGATATTGGCTTATTACCAAGGATAGGCTCATTGCCAGACATGGGCTTCTTGTCAGACATGGACTTATTGTGGAAAAAATACATGAATTAACATTTATCATTGTTTCAAATGTATACCATTTGATCATTTTTTCTACATGTAAATAACTTTTTTATCAATGCCACATTATAACTAGGTGATAGGCAGCTTTGATAATATTGCAAATGTTCCATTCTTGAAAGTATGTTGATGCTGGATGATAACGAGGGGCATTATAATTATAATTGTAAACATATTCAAGTCGTTGTATAATTGACTTTCAATATAGTTATAATAATTATTGCATTTTTTTTTCTTTTTCCCATCTTGACAGTCAAAAATACATACCCTAAGCATTGGTTGTCTTTCTTCTGTTTGGACTATGGGTCTTACACTATGGTGCAAAAAATGTAAAAAAAAAAATGAAGATTACTTTTGCTTGTGGATTACAATTTTCAAAGCAGTCAAAAGCATTGGTTAATATTTTGGCCCTGATGTCTTACATTGTAACATCTTGTGTTTTAGACTTTCACAGTTAAAATAAACAAAAATTTGCTCAGCTATATATAGTGAAGATATTCCTAGATATTACTTGACAGGGTCGTTATTCCTAGACCAGCACTATTATGACTATACCCAACAGGTCTTGCAAGAGCACTGCAGGTTTAAAACCTGCCATCATACCCGCCAGTACTAACTAATGAGGGCACTACAGGTTAGAAACCTGCCATCTTACCCTCCAGTACTAATGAGGGCACTAAAGGTTTGGAATCCTGCCATAATACCCTCCAGTACTAATGAGGGCACTATAGGTTTGGAATCCTGCCATAATACCCTCTAGTACTAATGAGGGCACTATAGGTTTGGAATCCTGCCATCTTATCCGCCAGTACTAATGAGGGCACTACAGGTTAGAAACCTGCCATCTTGCCCTCCAGTACTAATGAGGGCACTATAGGTTTGGAATCCTGCCATAATACCCTCCAGTACTAATGAGGGCACTACAGGTTTGGAATCCTGTCATCATACCCGCCAGTACTAATGAGGGCACTACAGGTTAGAAACCTGCCATCTTACCCTCCAGTACTAATGAGGGCGCTACAGGTTAGAAACCTGCCATCTTACCCTCCAGTACTAATGAGTAATTGGGTGATGTGATCCTCCATATTGTTGAGCGATGTTTCCTCCACATAATTGGATGATGTGCTCCTCCATATAATTAGTCGATGTGATCCTCCATATTGTTGAGCGATGTTTCCTCCACATAATTGGATGATGTGCTCCTCTGTATAATTGGGTGATACCACAAATAGGGGAATATGGGTTTGTTACAAGCGCAAATCTCTCTTGTCAGTTTTTTGATTTGTAAAGTTGGGTTTTTTTTACCAACACTGAATAGCATACTCGGTAAAACTATAGGTGTGTTTCAGCAAACAATTCCTCTTCAAAAGAATGAAGTGTTTCTGATCAATTCTTTCAGAAGTCTGCCTTTGTGCATCCACACTGGAATATTTAGCCACGCCTCCTCCACTTCATTAAGATATCACATGACACCACAGACAACCCGTAAACAGATCACAGCATAGCGAAAATGTAGATGTATCGCTTTTGATGTGATGATAAACCCCAATTATGGCCTGTTTTGCCTCAATTACTTATGACATGGTAACATGTATAGCTAGTAAATGAGTTAAGAATATCAAAGACATTTAAAGTACTACACACAAACATTATCTTACTCATGCACTAACTTTCAGAAATATGTGTGACATGAATGTAAATGAAGGAATTGCCCACAGATTGAGTACAAAGATAAGACAAATACACAGTATACTTGTAATATACAAATACAAACTTTAGTTGAGAGCAATCCTTGGTTACAGGGGGGGGGAATCGTTCAGGGCAGGTCCGTAAAACCCTGGATTGCCTGGAACTAAAGTCTGCATTTACTTTGATATATGGTTTATATTAATTAAAAAAAAAAACAAAAAAAACTAAGAAAGTTCCTTTAAAATACCTAATCACATCACTGGGGGGTGGTGGGTCCCCCAGGTCGCCAGGTCTGTGGAATGTTACATTAACCTCTGCTAAAACTACACATTGCTCAGGTGACATAATTTCTATTTTTAGAGGGAGTCACTATAAGATTACATGGACCTGACAAAACATTTTATTGACTCCTTGGTGATGTCATAATGTATTTCCAAGGAAATAAGTGATGTCATGTGATTCCATTAGGACCAATGAGTGTTTGTGTTACATGCCAATCATATAATAAAATAATTTATTGTGGTTCAATGAGGTAATATGAAGTTTTAGTGTCTACAATTTAATTGTCAGCGCAGTAGCAAGTTAGTAACTTTGACCATAATTTCATTACGAACCTGTCAGGCTATCCAGTTGAGTAACCATGCAGAACTTTCAAGAAGTAACTCGAATTCCACATTTGACTCGACCGACACGGCTTCCTTAGTTCTCTTACCATCTAGTTGCTGATATTTATACAATATTTTTTACGGTCGCCATCTTGTCCTCATTTTCTTACTGCTTCCGATTTCTGTGACCAACTAGCTATTTGGTTACTCTGGGAGCTACGTACATCATTTTCAATTCCGTTTGTGAACTTGCCTGCGCATGCTTATATTGATAGTCGTTGCATTTTCAAAAACTTATATTTCTAAGAACTTGAGGTTATCTTCCGACTTAAGAGTTATTACGGTAATGTTTATAACTGTAACTAGTCGAGAGAAATACAAGATCCCGTTTACTTTTATTTTTATAGCTTAAACTCATTTCAACGACAGAATGTTGATTTAACTTACATTCATGGTTACAAAATAAGATTGATATCAAAATGGTGTATTTACATGTCTTTACGTTGAAGTATTGAGTGAAATCATTATCATATAAGGAATCTTTTTCGAGGAATAAATGTTTGTATGATGTCACTTTCTGTTCTTTCCTTTATGGAACTATATGTATAAAATTGACATACATGTGATTGTCCTTATTCTATAAAGTTTATGTTTGTACGTCATAGACATTGTGAATGTGCAGGACATCTTGTCTGTTGTGTGTGAAATTATTTAACTGAACACTTTTAATTATTATTTGTGAACATTAGGACTGTAATAGAAGTCATATGCTGTCATCACCAAGATTAACAACAGATTTTCAAGAACTTCAGTTTTTTAATGAATCCTCTGGTAAACAGAACCAGTTTAGTTTTCAAACAGTCAAGTGTGCGTTTTTTTTTTTGTTTTTTTTTGTTTTTGTTCTTTTTACATGGTAGGTGGCAAAGAATATCAATTTCATCACATAGTGTATATGTAGAATTTTACCCAGTGGAATGTTGAATTCTTTACATGATCAATACTTTTTAGGATGATAAAATGAATTTTTTATATTTTGATTGTCGACATGATTTATTATATCATCAACTTTTAATGGTATTACATGTTACATTTCATTATGCAGGAATGTAGTAGCACAAGATGTTAATTTTGTAACCACAGGGATATTATGTAAATTCTTTAGGTTTACTTCTTTCCTGTAATATTCTTGTCCAGTGCCCCTAATATTCTTGTCCAGTGCCCCTAAATAATATTTAGAAATTTTGATTGTCTTGGTCTTCTTATAATTGTTACATATCAGTGTAATGATAGGAAGGGTAGCATTTGATAAGTTAATACCATATAACTCCTTATTAACAGAGTTACTGCCCTTAGTTAGCACGAGTGCAGTATTAACAGAGTCACTGCCTTTAGTTAGAATGGGTACCATATTAACAGAGTTACTGCCCTTAGTTAGAATGGGTACAGTATTTAGAGAGTAACTGCCCTTATTTAGCATGGGTACAGTATTTACAGAGTTACTGCCCTTAGTTAGCATGGGTACAGTATTAACCGAGTAAATGTGCTTTATTTACTTGGCATTGTAAAATTTCCAGAATGCCATCAGTTGCCAAATGACACTGTTACATGTAACAAGGATGTAGAAAGGTTCAGGGCAGAACATCTGTAGAAAATATAACTACAAAGATGAGATAACCAAATTGAGATATTTATCAGTTTATTGTCTGGAATCTCACCAAACATTAGCAATACTACAGTTCTATTCCAAGACACGAGCAAGTTCACCATACATATAGTCACTGAACCGAATAAAAAACATAACATAATTAGAGTTACAACCAAATAAGGGCACACCAGATATTAATCCAAAGGTTTCTGATGTTTTACTTGTTTTTTTATCAGCCTGTGGATATCGGCCTGTAAATTTATCAGCCTGTTGATATCGGCCTGTTAATTTATCAGCCTGTTGATATTGACCTGTACATTTATCAGCCTGTTGATATCGACCTGTAAATTTATCAGCCTGTTGATATCGGCATGTTAATTTATCAGCCTGTCGATATCGGCCTGTAAATTTATCAGCCTGTTGATATCGGCCTGTTAATTTATCAGCCTGTGGATATCGACCTGTAAATTTATCAGCCTGTTGATATCGGCATGTTAATTTATCAGCCTGTTGATATCGGCCTGTAAATTTATCAGCCTGTTGATATCGGCCTGTAAATTTATCAGCCTGTTGATATCGGCCTGTAAATTTATCAGCCTGTTGATATCGACCTGTAAATTTATCAGCCTGTTGATATCGGCCTGTAAATTTATCAGCCTGTTGATATCGATCTGTAAATTTATCAGCCTGTTGATATCGGCCTGTAAACCGATTGGCCTATATTATATTTATGAAAAGGCTGATAAACCCCTCAGAAACCTTCGCTTTAACAAGATATATTTACATGTTATCTTTAGACTAATGATCATTGTACATCAAATGCTGCATTAATTATATTTTAAGTCCAAGTAATGTCAAACTATATAGCTATGTTAATGAACTTGACGTATAAAAATATGTTAATTTTCTGTTGGTATGTTTGTTTGGTCTTTCAATACTTTATCTACTAAATATTTGTTGTGGTTTAATAGGAATGTGATCTTGTGTCTTGTTATAAGACAATCCTGAATATGACCTACAGGGAATAAGATGTTTACTGTTATACATATTATAGGAGAGAACCGGAGGGAGGATTCAGTTATTCTAGTACTTTATATTAATTATGTTTATACGGTAATATAAAGTAATGATGTTGACCAATCTCTCCCAGAAGAATGCATTAGCTTGTGTTTGAAACCCTGGGGGAGATTGGATGTTGACATAGATTGTAGAAAATTGCATTTTAAAAATTTCGAAATAAATCTCTGCCATATGTATAATTTTGATATTGTTTTTTTATCTAGCATACAAGGTGAAGAATATTGATTTTTTACATTTGTATACCCCACAATGATGAAGTATGAGGCCCTCAAACCTCCCATCTACCCAGTTTACATTTCCACATTGTATTATGTTTATTCAGAGTAAACACATGACAAGTGTGACGTCCCTCGATGAAATATCACTGTAAATGTTATATTTCCCAAACACATATTTATACCTCGATGAAATATCACTGTAAATGTTATATTTCCACAAACCTACATTTATACCTCGATGAAATATCACTGTAAATGTTATATTTCCACAAACCCACGTTTATACCTCGATGAAATATCACTGTTAATGTTATATTTCCACAAACACATATTTATACCTCGATGAAATATCACTGTAAATGTTATATTTCCACAAACACATATTTATACCTCGATGATATATCACTGTAAATGTTATATTTCCACAACACATATTTATAGAATCTTTTAGCCCTTGGGAGTGAGATGGGGATCTCAATCCCAGGGAGAAGATTGTAAATATGAGGCTTGCCAAGTGTTTGAGAGCTTAAGAATCTTGCCCCCAGATCGCTTAGTCCTCTTGGGGGGTGGGGACCATATCATTCACTTTGGTTGACCTTTGGCCATGGAAGGTCTCTGCTAAATGTCAGCAAAGAGGTTTAATTGTTTATGGACGCACGAAAGACAAAAAGGTGGATAGAATATGTTACTGGAGACTTTGTCTCGGGTGACCTAAAAAGTTGTACAACAATTAAGAACTTTCATCACTATTATACATTTGTATTTTCACCGCTAAAAGGGGGGATGGGATTGTATATGTACAAATATGTATTTAACATTACCACCAGCAGTGCCCAAAGTTAACAAGAGGCCCATGGGCCTTAACGGTCACCTGAGATTTGAAATATTTCAGTTAATTCAATTGACCCTTTTTGGCCCCGCCCATCAGCCCCTAGGGGTCAGTCAGGGCCAACATATGCAAATTATCAAACATATATATCATATTATCATCCCATACTGAAAATGTTAACCAAGTTAGAATGAATTCCAATAGAAATCAAACAAATCAGTCAAAAATGTGATTTCCCAATATAAACTATAGCAGTGCTTTTCTTACCCTGATTATACAGGGGCCTGTACCTTTTCCATTGGGAAAATATAGCTATATCTTTTTAATTTCGGCAAAAATGTACAGATGTACTTTCTTCCAAGCTCAAAAATAATCATCAAGTCAATGGTTTAATATCATTTTGAATAAGCATAATATAGCTCTATGATCAATCAATTATAGCATTGGCTTGTGTAAACATTATGTGAAATGTTATATGATCAACATTTCTTCATATTTATTCACAAACAAGGGAAAATATGAAGTAAAAATTGGGGAAAATACAGCAAATTTTCTTTAGGGGAAGGGGCCTGTATTCGGCCCCAAATCCATGCCAAAAAAATCACTGCATAGTAAAATTTACTCCATCCACAGGGGCAAACTTGTGACCCCAGGGTCATGAAATTCATAAATTTAGTAAAGCAACATAAGGCTCTTCCACCTATGAAGATTATTTGATTCTACCTTATTTGGGTCTTGAAAAGAAGATTTTTGAAATTTCAGTCAATTTGGCCATTTTTAGCCCCTCCCATCAGCCCCTGGGGGTCAGTCAGGGCCAACATGTGCATGCCATCAAACTGTCATCCCATGCTGACAATGTTTACCAAATTAGAATGAATTCCAATAGAAATAAAACAAACAAGAGGCCCATGGGCCTTAACGGTCATCTGAGATTTGAAGTATTTCAGTTAATCTAATTGACCCTTTTAAGCCCACCCATCAGCCCCTAGGGGTCAGTCAGGGCCAACAGGTGTATACCATTAAGCTGTCATCCAATGCTGATAATGTTAACAAATTTAGAATGAATTCCAATAGAAATCAAACAAATAATAGTCAAAAATGTGATTTCCCTATATAAACTATAGTAAAATTTACCCCCTCCCCAGGGGCAAACTTGTGACCCCAGGGTCATGAAATTCATAACATTAGTAAAGCACCATAAGACCCTTCCAACTATGAAGAGTATTTGATTCTATCTTAATTGGGTCTTAAAAAGAAATTTTTTAAATTTCAGTCAATTTGACCCTTTTTAGCCCCGCCCATCAGCCCCTGGGGGTCAGTCAGGGCCAACATGTGCATACCATCAAACTGCCATCCACAAACCCAAGCTGAAAATGCTAACCAAATTAGAATGAATTCCAATAGAAATCAAACAAATAATAGTCAAAAATGAGATTTCCCTGTATAAACTATAGTAAAGTTTACCCCCTCCCCAGGGCAAACGTGAGACCCCAGGGTCAGGAAATTCACAATTTTGGCAAAGCACCTTAAGACTCTTCCATCTATGAAGAGTGTTTGATTCCACCATATCTGAGAGTAAAGAAGATTTTTGAAGTTTTAGTCAATTTGACCCTTTTTAGCCCCACCCATCAGCCCCTGGGGGTCAGTCAGTGCCAACATGTGTATACCATCAAACTGTCATCCTATGCTGATAATGTTAACCAAGTTTTAATGAATTCCAATAGAAATCCAACAAATTATAGTCAAAAATGTGATTTCCCTATATAAACTATAGTAAAGTTTACCCCCTCCCCAGGGGCAAACGTGAGACCCCTGGGTCATGAAATTTACAATTTTGGTAAAGCACCTTAAGACCCTTCCATCTATGAAGAGTGTTTGATTCCACCATACCTGAGAGTAGAGAAGAAGATTTTTGAAGCTTAAGTCAATTTCATCCTTTTTAGCCCCGCCCCTCAGGCCCCTTGGGGGTGGGGACCATATAATTTACAATTTTGGTTGACCTTTAGCCATAGCTGCTTCCTGCCAAATTTCATTGAATTTGGTTTAGGGGTTTTGGAGAAGAAGTCAAAAATGTAAATTGTTTACGGACGGACGACGACCGACAAAAGGGAATTAGAATAGGTCACTTGAGACTTTGTCTCAGGTGACGAAAGGGAATTAGAATAGGTCACTTGAGACTTTGTCTCAGGTGACCTAAAAATCTACCTACACGTATGATCTGGACAAACATTTTGTTGTGAATCTGATGACCGATAAAAATTTGATTAACAAAAAACACAAACACAATATATTTACGATGTGTTGATTTATCATCACTGTCACATGTATAACAAAACATGCATTGAATTTCTAGAATAAGCTGACCAAGGTTACAAAGATGAAAACCATGGATGACAAATTACGGAGTCAACAAGTAGAGAAAGTTGTCAACTGGTTGATTTACAAGGCGATTCTTAAATACACAAGATTAAATGACTTATAGAATATAGTTAGACTGTATCTCCCAGTAAGTTCTCTGGAAACCTGAACTGATTAACACTGAGCTTTCAAACAAACAAAAATATCATAAATTTTCTACTTAAAGTTCAATATTTAAAATAAACAACTGTTTTACACAAAGCAGCACTTTTAAATGAGATAGTTTTATATCTTACTTAAAGTAATGTCCATACTGTACTGGTAACGAGCCAACACCTTGACTCAAAGCTGGAGGTGGGCTTACTACAAGGACATGGAATTATAGTACTTGTTGGCATTTATATCGTAATGCAGCACAGATGTGTGGACTCATTACTACAAGGACATGGAATTATAGTACTTGTTGGCATTTATATCGTAATGCAGCACAGATGTGTAGACTCATTACCAGGAATAAATTGTCAGATAGGTACAGGTAATGCCCTGTAGATAAAGTAGATATTAGTTTTTCTGTACCTACTGGCCCACATTAAAACTTATTTCTGATGCTGTGTACGAGATGTGCCACAAGAAAAGTCATTGAGCCGGAAAAATCTGTATTAATCTGTACACAAACCAATAGTCTGTGATAGAAATGTGTCAAGTCATTTGACTTTCCCTTCACTTTCAATAATAACTCCATACACTGGACATGCTTTATGGTTCGGACATAATTTACTGAATGAGGGGAAAAATCAATTCTGAACAAGATTTTAAAAACTAGAAGGCAAGGTATTAAAATGAAGTAGACCTGTCTACACTGACTGATTTTAGGATTTCAAGTCTAACATGGAAAATCTTAACACAATGTTCAAGCAAACAAATATAAAAATATCGCATCAATTTGTATATGGCTGTCTTTCATTAATGATGTCCTGGGGTTGAGTGATTGGCACACTTACTCAATTTCTATAAGATATGCAGATAATATCAAAAAATAAACCATCACACTTGGAGGAGAAATGATTCAAAATAAATTTGATTTAGTTTTATGAAAATTCGGCATGATTTTTTCCTTCACTAATTCAAAAGCAAATAATATTTTCTGCAGTACTGATTACAAAATATTGTCACTACGAAAACAAACGTGTGGAGTAGTTAAAAAATAAAATGACCTGATTACTGTACAGTTTGTAAAGCCATCATCATGTCTACACAGTAATTCACAATCATGGCATTAACAACTCCATGGCACATCTTTTAATCCTTCATACACTCTACAATTTCTCAAAATGACTGCATACCCTTATCATGTCTTAAAAGTCTGCACCACAGAAACACCTTGGTTTGTACCTGGCACATTCTACACATTTCAAATGAGAAAACATGACCAAGAGGACACAGTAAGTCCCAACCCAAGAGATATGCTTTCTTTGTACTGTTCAGTGAACTCCAAACAGAAAGACTTTATCAAGAGAACTACTAGTATTACAGGAACAGATATAAATGAACACAAGTATCAGTTACAAACAAATTTAACACAACATAAAGATGAGTACCTTGGGACAGAACAGTATGTGCCCACCACATAGTGACTCACCAAATACCATAGTGACTCACCAAATACTATAGTAATTCGTCAAATACCATAGTAATTCATCAACTACCATAGTGACTCACCAAATACCATAGTAATTCATCAACTACCATAGTGACTCACCAAATACCATAGTGACTTACCAAACACCATAGTAATTTGTCAAATACCATAGTGACTCACCAAATACCATAGTGACTCACAAAATACCATGGTAACTCACAAAATACCATAGTAATTCATCAAATACCATAGTGACTCACCAAATACCATAGTGACTCACAAAATTACCATGGTAACTCACAAAATACCATAGTGACTCACAAAATACCATAGTGACTCACCAAATACTATAAGTGACATTATTATCCTTTAATCAAAATTTAAACTGGTAAGATATGGAAATGTAAGAAGAATTGTTCAATCAAAACACTTCAATACTTCTAAGAAACTATTACAACCAGTATTGTCATTGTAACAAATCCACTCCCTCCCCAACCCCTGAAGTTTCAACAAAGGGCAATAACTCTTTTTAAAATCGTTCAAGGGAATTGTTTCTCTGGAAAATAACTACATAGTATGATTATAAAGCGATACAAGTTAAAGATCGGTCTGAAACTGACAGATCCGGAAATGTCAAAGTGCTAAGCTAAACAAAGGGTGTAATTTTTTTTTTTTTTTTTTTCAAATTGTCAAAATGCCACCAAGGACTACGGACATATACTTACTATGATTAGAATGCCTACCTAGTTTAGTCTTAGATACAGATGATGGATGGTGGGACAATGCCATACCATAATACTTTGCCAAATTTTGGTGGGTTTAAAAATACATGCAAGTTTGTGACATACACTTTGTATTCACAAATGCAAAGCAGAGAAAGGTTGAAGATATCATGTTTTATTTCTTTTAATTAGCAACTTTAATATATTATAATTGTTCCTGTAACTGAAATGTCACTACTGGTAGCAGGCACAAAAATGTGGAGTGGAGCAGTATGGAAATATGTAAATTATTTTCCACACAAAAAGTGACTGAATTCTATATACATGCTGTCTGATTTACATTACAATTAAAAACTTGAGCTAAAAAAAATAATTTTAAAAATAGAAAAAAATACACCACCACTTTTCCAACGAATGAATCGATCTTAAAGAATTTCTGAAGATGTACAGGATGAGAGAAAATACCGGACGACTTATCCAGAGTGTGAACAAGTCTCCAGGAGAAAACTACAACCCACTACCCCAGAAATGTAACATCACAAGAGGAAAATTAATGGCTTTTTCTAAATTCTGTTCTTATTTACCAAACACCAAAACTTCCAGAGGTTTCTGAACAAAATATGCTATTAAAGTTTCTTTAATATATTAAACCTAAAACATTCTGCAATGTGATACCATAGCACTTGCACAAAGAAATGCTTCCATCTGGATTTCTATTGGTACACTGGTTAGGATACAGTGACACCACCATATTCCTTAAGTGTTATCAACTATGGCAACAGATCCTACATCAGCTGTCCCCTTATAAAATTTTAAATTCAATTGATGGAATTAAATTCACTATCATGAAGTGTTAATATGAGAGTCCGATTCATTTTGTAACAAATCACTTACTGCATCAATTCCTGCAGTTAATATATTGTCCATTAAATGTGCCAAAACCAATGACAAACTTGTCAATCTTCTTTGTTACAGAAGGATGCCAGATTCAAATACAGGTAGGACCTTTTGAGAAATTTCATTTCACACAGATTTCATTGAATAAACAAATTAAATTGGCATTGAGCAACAAGCTTTTGTGTGCTATATAAGACCTCTCCCTCTACCTGATATCACTTGTCTTACAGGATATTTACAAATTGGACAAAAATATACAATAGAATCTAATCTTGAGAAGTCGAGATATATATTTCATACGAATACCAGAATTATACACCAGCCTGTGGAGGACAAAATCACAACCCAAGTTTGTAGTGTACTTTCATCTGTGTGGTTTTCCAGGCTATAGTGAAATTGTGATTATAAATTAAGTACATGTGTTCACAACAGGACATGCTAATTATCACAAGTAACACCTGACTGTTATCATCGCACGTAACAATCGACTGTTATCACACGTAACAACCGACTGTTATCACACGTAACAACTGACTGTTATCACACGTAACAACCGACTGTTATCACACATAACACCCGACTGTTATCATACGTAACAACCGACTGTTATCACACATAACAACCGACTGTTATCATACGTAACAACCGACTGTTATCACACATAACACCCGACTGTTATCACACATAACAACCGACTGTTATCACACATAACACCCGACTGTTATCACACATAACACCCGACTGTTATCATACGTAACAACCGACTGTTATCACACATAACACCCGACTGTTATCACACGTAACAACCGACCGTTATCACACGTAACAACCGACTGTTATCACACGTAACAACCGACTGTTATCAGGTGTAACACCCGACTGTTATCTCAAATAACAACTGACTGTTATCACACATAACAACCGACTGTTATCACACATAACATTGACTGTTATCACACATAACAACCGACTGTTATCGAACGTAACACCCGACTGTTATCACACATAACACCTGACTGTTATCGAACGTAACACCCGACTGTTATCACACATAACACTGACTGTTATCACACATAACACCCGACTGTTATCGAACGTAACACCCGACTGTTACCACACATAACACTGACTGTTATCACACATAACAGCCGACTGTTATCACACATAACACCTGACTGTCCACAGGTAACTGTGATTGTCTTCAGTTTTAATAAGTTGAAAATAAGGTTTTCTGATGAATGATCACATCAATATATCAGAAATATTAGCAAAACACTATTCTTAAAAAAACAAACTAATAAATGTAAAATAGGAACAAGAGGCCCATGGGCCTTAACGGTCACCCAAGTTTTGAAATATTTCCTTTAATTTGACCCTTTTTTTGCCCCGCCCATAAGTCCTGGGGGTCAGTCAGGCCCTACATTTGAATGCCATCAAGCTGTCATCCCATGCTGATAATATTAACAAAGTTAGAATTAATTCCAATAAAAATTAAACAAATGATTGCCAAATAGAGACTTCCCCATATGAACTATAGAAAAGTTTACCCCTTTCCCAAGGGCAAATGTAAGACATCAAGGTCATAAAATTCACAATTTTGCTAAAGAACCTTTAGACCTTTTTTATCTGTGAAGAGTATTTGATTCTTAATCTACAGTACCTGGGAGTTGAGAAGAAGGTTTTTGAAATTTTAGTCAATTTCCCCCTTTTTAACCCTGCACCTAAGGCCCCTGGGGGTGGGGACTATATTATTCACAATTTTGTTTGACCTTTGGCCGTAGAAGCTTCCTTCTAAATATCATTGAATTTGGTTAAGCGGTTTTGGAGAAGAAGTTGAAAATGTAAATATTTTTTTATGGACGGACAACACATGACGGACGACGGACAAAAGGCGATTAGAATAGGTGGCAGGTAACCTAAAAATACTGTGGATATATATATACAATAGTTGTTGGGAGTCGTTTCCAAAGCTGGTATAAAATAACAAATAAACAAATCAAATTTAACTTATATTTGTATATACGAGGTACCCTTGAAAGTTTATACAACAAAAAAAATCTAAATTATTTGAAACCAGGTACGAAAGTGTTCAGAATATTTCAAATTATATAAATAATAGATGGAATACATGAATACTCACAATTCACCGACCTACTCATTATCTTAATGGTTGGTAATTTACTACCAGTCCGTGTGTAACACCAATTACAGGTATTTGTATTGAGCTTATCTTCTATGTTTCTGTGTGGTCAGCTGAACTATTTTTTGTTAGATTTTGTGGTATTCAATATTTATTTTATGAATATGGCAAAGACACGGTCAGTGTACACTGGTGTCTTTTTACCTAAAATTGCAAAAAAAAAAAAAAAAAAGCAAAGAATTTAAAGAAAAAGAAAGATTTCAAATGTGTACAGTATTCAGAGGTTTAACTTTTAGTACCAATATTTCACTCTATTAATAAAACAAGAGGCTCAATGGGCCTGTATCGCTCACCTAGTTCTACAGCAACTTTGCAGTTGAATTAGGTCACTTCTGCACAGTATGATTACCACTTTATTCAAATATCAGAGAAGGCTAGCTTTATTCATGTTAATAAATGTCCTTCATTCCAGCACACTATTGGTCTAATATCAGGTCTTGGAGTCTACAGGCTATATGGGAAATCATCGTTTAAAGATTTTTGCCTATTTGATCTCTGTGACCTTGA
Organism: Pecten maximus; assembly: GCF_902652985.1. Taxonomy (NCBI): domain Eukaryota; kingdom Metazoa; phylum Mollusca; class Bivalvia; order Pectinida; family Pectinidae; genus Pecten; species Pecten maximus. The sequence continues at coordinate 45,243,289 of NC_047023.1, read as the reverse complement.
ATGTATGTCAAGGTTAACTATTTGAACAAACTTGGTAGCCCTTCACTGCAGCATGCTACAGGCCTAATATCAACTACCTGAGCCTCTTGGTTATTGAGAAGAAGATGGACAGATGCCACACCAAGGAGTTAATAACCATGGAAATTTTTTCTGAAAGATTGCAAAGATATCACTTAAGAAACAAAAGAGTATCTAGAAAGCTTTCTTTTAACCAGGCTCCAAATGAATATTTTCAATGAATAATGAAAGTTAATTTTGAAAAAAAAAGAGAAGTTTTTGAACACCTTTTGTTGCTAAAGAATTTCTAACTCTATAAAATGTTGTTCTCATAAAACACGGAATCTCGTAGCTAAGAAAAAGACAATGAATAATGAAGTTATTTCAAGGTAGAAAATGTAGACCTCTTTCATTTACTTTAATAAGTGGTTGCAATGGCTGACCTAGGAGTGAATAATATATCAAGGAATCATTCCAAACAAACTATAACATTAGGTCTTCATCTACAAACAATCATAGACTAAAACATAACATTAGGTCTTCATCTACAAACAATCGTAGACTATAACATAACATTAGGTCTTCATCTAGAAACAATCGTAGACTAAAACATAACATTAGGTCTTCATCTAGAAACAATCGTAGACTAAAACATAACATTAGGTCTTCATCTACAAACAATCGTAGACTATAACATAACATTAGGTCTTCATCTAGAAACAATCGTAGACTAAAACATAACATAAGGTCTTCATCTACAATTAATCGTAGACTAAAACATAACATTAGGTCTTCATCTACAAACAATCGTAGACTAAAACATAACATAAGGTCTTCATCTACAAACAATCGTAGACTAAAACATAACATTAGGTCTTCATCTACAAACAATCGTAGACTATAACATAACATTAGGTCTTCATCTAGAAACAATCGTAGACTAAAACATAACATTAGGTCTTCATCTACAAACAATCGTAGACTAAAACATAACATTAGGTCTTCATCTACAAACAATCGTAGACTAAAACATAACATTAGGTCTTCATCTACAAACAATCGTTGCAAAGTTCCCATTCCACAACAAGGTTTAACCATGATATTTCTGTATGAATTTTGTTCAGCCATTCCAACCATTTAATGAAAGTGTTAAACAGTAATTCCTGGGACTGCTGTAGTAGAGGTCAGACCACCATCCTTCCAAGGTGATTCCGGGTACCACTTTGTTAGTAACCAGGTATGTTGTGTCTGTCACAAATCACTTAAGTCTCTTTCCGATTTTTAGTCACTATCATCGTTGCAGTAATCTCTCGACTGCCGCATTCACATCTCCTAACGTAGCTTGTAACGCTGGAACACAGAAACAGAACATAGGTAATAGCTCACTTCAAATGACGCGAGTAAAAGAGCACGGAATGTTTTTAGCCCGACACCTATAAGACAAACTACATAGCCAGACACACCTATTACACAAACTACATAGCCTGACACACCTATTACACAAACTACATAGCCAGACACACCTATTACACAAACTACATAGCCTGACACACCTATTACATAAACTACATAGCCTGACACACCTATTACACAAACTACATAGCCTGACACACCTATTACACAAACTACATAGCCAGACACACCTATTACACAAACTACATAGCCTGACACACCTATTACACAAACTACATAGCCAGACACACCTATTACACAAACTACATAGCCCGACACACCTATTACATAACCTACATAGCCAGACACACCTATTACATAACCTACATAGCCAGACACACCTATTACACAAACTACCTAGCCTGACACACCTATTACACAAACTACAAAGCCAGACACACCTATTACACAAACTACCTAGCCTGACACACCTATTACACAAACTACATAGACAGACACACCTATTACACAAACTACATAGCCAGACACACCTATTACACAAACTACATAGCCCAACACACCTATTACACAAACTACATAGCCTGACACACCTATTACACAAACTACATAGCCTGACACACCTATAACACAAACTACATAGCCTGACACCTATTATTGACATCTGAAAAGTGATAGAAAACCAGTAACCAAACCAAGAGACAGACTTATCATGATCTGTGGAATGTGACTCCCTACTGGTGTCCAGGTACACAGTGGTATAATTAGAAGAATTCCAATCATTTTCCAGTTCTGCTATACTAAAGCAAAAAACGGCCTTAATGTAGAGTTTCAATGATTTGGTATTTACATCTTCTGTTGTATGGCAAGTGTGAATGGAGGTTGTAATGGAAAGCTATGGTCTCTGTCTATATCAGACAGATGTTCTGAGTTACAGAATCATGTTTTATTAGTTGTATTTGAATTAACAGGTGATCAGGTAGATATTATTGGGGTTTCCTTGGATTTGTAAGCAGCAGCAGAAATCTCACCTCGAATGTTAGCCTCTCGATCAACAAAACCCATCATGGCTAACTGATCTAGCTCTGATGCGTATCTCTGTTCAGGTGGCTGGTTCTGAAAACACAATTTTGACATTAGTTTTATTTTCTCAAAATGTAAATACTTTAAATCTTAAACAATAACTTTTCATAACAAGAGGCCCATGGGCCTTAACGGCAACCTGAGGTGTTCAAGTCCTCAATTTTAGCATATATAACCCCCCCCCCCCTCCCGATCTTGAATAAAGGACAAAGTCATTCATTTGAACAAAATTGTAGCCCTTCATCCCAGCATTCTACAAACCAAATATCAGGTCTCTGGGCCTCTTTGTTATCAAGAAGAAGTCATTTAAAGATTTTAGCCTATTTGACTTCAACTCAGGTGACCTAAAAACTTTAAATATTCAACAAAGATGTTTTGATGCAGTTAAACTAGATTCAGACACAGCTATTTGTCAGTATTTTAAAACACATTTTTCTCATCAATCAAAGACAATTCATATTAATGCAAACATTTCTTAATATTCCTAGGGCACTAAACATGTTACTTTCCTTATTAGGAATTCAGAAAGGTATAAACATTTATCGGGAGTATGTTATAAAGGACAAACTTTCCTAAAAGGGTATGAGATGAACAGATGTTTTCTCTGTGTGATACACAAAGGTAAACTGGTCAAGGCTATAATTTGGGTTAAGATAATAACATGACTTCCAACAATGCTCTATCGTCGTGACGATGACTTACAATATTGCTCTATCATCGTGACGATGACTTACAATATTGCCTTGTGACATCATCTGCATCATGTGTGACATGAGATTGGTGAGTTGTTCTTGGCTGGCTGCGGGTGTGGTCCCCGTGGAGGGTGTGGTCCCCGTCGCTGTCGTAGTGGTAGTGGTGGAGGCGGTGGTGGAGGCGGTGGAGTCCGCTGAGGGTGAAGAGGGGGTACCTGGAGAGTCAGTCGTGCCAGGAGTTACAGAGGTAGTGGGTACACCAAGAGCCATTGAAGGATTCAATCTGTAATATAACAATATTGTCAACTCTGTAATAAACAAACAAAAACTGTCAACAAACATCTTTATAGACAACCAAATAAGCTCTTTTTCTACATGCTGAAATGTGACTTTAGGATGCAAGGAACCATCTTTAGCCAACATTTATCCATTCAGTGACTTTAGGCTGTGATGGAACCATCTTTAGTCAACATTTATCCATTCAGTGACTTAAGGCTGTGATGGAACCATCTTTAGTCAACATTTATCCATTCAGTGACTTTAGGCTGTGATGGAACCATCTTTAGTCAACATTTATCCATTCAGTGACTTTAGGCTGTGATGGAACCATCTTTAGTCAACATTTATCCATTCAGTGACTTAAGGCTGTGATGGAACCATCTTTAGTCAACATTTATCCATTCAGTGACTTAAGGCTGTGATGGAACCATCTTTAGTCAACATTTATCCATTCAATGACTTTAGGCTGTGATGGAACCATCTTTAGTCAACATTAAGAGAGCCTCAGTTAGTAACTTATGTAAACATTTTATGAGGGAAAAGGCCAGGAGCCTCAGTTACTACTGTGTACACTTACTGAGGGAAGAGGCCGGGAGCCTCAGTTACTACTGTGTACACTTACTGAGGGAAGAGGCCGGGAGCCTCAGTTACTACTGTATACACTTACTGAGGGAAGAGGCCGGGAGCCTCAGTTACTACTGTATACACTTACTGAGGGAAGAGGCCGGGAGCCTCAGTTACTACTGTATACACTTACTGAGGGAAGAGGCCGGGAGCCTTGCTTTGTTACTACTGTATACACTTACTGAGGGAAGAGGCCGGGAGCCTTGCTTTGTTACTACTGTGTACACTTACTGAGGGAAGAGGCCAGGAGCCTCAGTTACTACTGTATACACTTACTGAGGGAAGAGGCCGGGAGCCTCAGTTACTACTGTGTACACTTACTGAGGGAAGAGGCCGGGAGCCTTGCTTTGTTACTACTGTGTACACTTACTGAGGGAAGAGGCCAGGAGCCTCACTTTGTAGCTGCTGAAGGCCTGACTGTACTTGCATCATGGCCTCCAATGCCCGTGGATTGGTCATCACCCTCTGTATGTCGGGATTCTGCATCTGAATTGAACAATGTCATATTATTATACATAAAGACTTCGTTTATGATTCACCAAATCTTGAGTAGAACTAGAACTGTCGCCAGGATGGCTGACTAATACCCCCGCAATTGGCATGAGTCAATGGTGAACTGGAACTGTTAATTAGAGGCTAACTAAGATAACCCAGTGATATAGTGACCAGTTGCCATAGCAACCATAATTTTGAGAAAAAGAAAGTGAGATGCACATCTACACATGGTTCTCTATATTTGAGTTAAGTTTCATTGAAATCGGCCCTTCAGTTTAGAAGGAGTTGTCCGGACAATCTTAAAAGTTATGGTTCTTATCGGAAAACCTGTTTTAGTGACCAGTTGCCATAGCAACCATAATTTTGAGAAAAAAGAAAGTGACATGCACATCTACACAGGGTCCTCTATATTTGTGTGAAGTTTCATTGAAATCGGCCCTTCAGTTTAGGAGTTGTCCAGACAAACTTAAAGTTATGGTTCTTATCGGAAAACCTGTTTATAGTGACCAGTTGCCATAGCAACCATAATTTTGAGAAAAAGAAAGTGGCATGCACATCTACACATGCTCCTCTATATTTGTGTGAAGTTTCATTGGAATCGGCCCATCAGTTTAGGAGGAGTTGTCCGGACGAAATGCGTCTACAGACAAACGGACGGACGGACGGACGGACGGAGCACGGACCACGGACACAGGGTGATTTGAATAGCCTACCATCTGATGATGGTGGGCTAAAAATATTACAAAACCGACATTTATTCAACAAACTGAACAACTTCACTTTCGTAGCTTGCAGATTTCAACTTTCTTTCATTTCATCAAGTAACTTAGTATTATAATCTCTGATCAATACAGTTAGTGATGTTCCTCAAAATCCAACATTTTCCCAATGCTATGTCTATTTAGAAATTTTGTTGAATTGAGAGCATATTTTCTCAGAATAACAAAATTTTTAATAATGCATAGATTTTTTATGCATTCCTTGAATATCTTGGAAAATAGGTCCCTCCCTTGACCCTCCCTGAAACTTTAACGAGCTAGGTCATTTTCATTATAACTTGTCATTTTCACGGAGAAATTAACATTAAAGAAAAAGTTTTTTTTATGGATGGCAGTGTATATCAAAGCAGGAGATTATATCTGGATGTGCTGATTACTTCTTTGATATGGAATCCTCTATTTGAGAAATCACGATAACTCATTTCAATCCCCCACACCTATCCATTCCACAAAAAAGCTTCATGTAATCAAGATGATGTGATGCAAGTTTGCTATTTTAATAATTTCCATATCAAATGAAAAGCAGATAGACAAAGGACAGGTAAAGTAATTCAATGCTGGTTTTTAGAGATACAATCAAACTGCCAAGGACATTCATATAGGTGCTGTGCATGAGGGATCGGAATAATGGAGAAAAGCAACAAGTATAGTATATTATGGTTCTCAAGTTTTTAAATTGTACTCAATTTACTGGGTTTTTTCTCTCCATATTTAAATTGGTCTGTATCATGATTAGATATTTGACAACTTTTTTTAGAAGAGACTAGGAAATTGATTGTTACCTTATCAGTTCCAGTGACTTGTTGAATCATACATTCATGTTATATACATTGTACAAGAATTTCAATATCAACTGATTTAAACCATGCAACCTCTATTGCTATCAGAATCTATGGAAATAAGCTAAAGTTAGGTTTCACTTCATAATCAATTCAACCAGCACGGCCATTTTCACAGGCCTATTTCTTGGAAATGACGTCAGAGCCAATCAGAAGTATTCTACTTTCATTTAAGTACCAACTGTAGAAAAATTCGGAGATTTTACTTATTGATTGCAAATTAGAAAATCCAAGATTAAAACCAGTATTGGACGGCTGAGGGCCATTTTTATTAACCCACGAGCTCGAGATGACTTTCCAATTTCGCATCAACTAGAGCGTGTATGAGTTACTTCCCCTCGCACATACCAAGCAGCAAGCGTAATCATTTGTTAATAAATTGTTTTTCTTTAATTTATCTTAAGCAGATGTCTCCAAACATACGAAAGTGTGAATCATATTATTGAAAAAAACAAACAAATACTTAGTGGAAAAAGATAGATTGTCTAGTGGGTTGTTGGTATTTTTTAGGGAAGAATAACTGAACTCATCTGGAATTTATCATAGAAATAAGCGATAGTTTGATTCCCCCAAAGTTCCAAATGAATTTGTTCTCAATGAAAGTCGATGAGCATAGCTATAGGTTGCTGTGTACTACAGCACCTAAAAATTGTAACGTTCATACAAACCTGTTGCATCATGGCTGGCATGTGTTGTCTCATCTGCTCCTGGAGTTGGGGATTACCAGCCAACATAGGGTGGGCACTCAGCATCTGATATGTATAATACAACTATCAGCAAACTTACAAATTATAATCTTCATTATAAACCTGACCCTTAAAACATGCATTAAGGTCTTCTCCAGTCACAGTGGCAGCTGTACTGCTCCGGTCACAGTGGCAGCTGTACTGCTCCGGTCACAGTGGCAGCTGTACTGCTCCGGTCACAGTGGCAGCTGTACTGCTCCGGTCACAGTGGCAGCTGTACTGCTCCGGTCACAGTGGCAGCTGTACTGCTCCGGTCACAGTGGCAGCTGTACTGCTCCGGTCACAGTGGCAGCTGTTCTGCTCCGGTCACAGTGGCAGCTGTACTGCCCCAGACAGTGTGGCAGATGCACTGCTCTGGTCACAGTGGCAGCTGCATAAGCATGACATCAGTGGTGGGATGACATCCAGAACTTTTCATCATTTCTTACATTTAATTAGTTTTATTATTTGATGTCGAGGAATGGTGGGGCCTCCGTAAAAAACCCACCAACACCACACAAACATCAATGGTGGGGCCTCCGTAAAAAACCCACCAACACCACACAAACATCAATGGTGGGGCCTCCGTAAAAAACCCACCAACACCACACAAACATCTTAATTTAGAATAACTCCAGATAGAATGCTGATGTGGACTTCTTAGCTCTAAACAGACAGAATTTATTTTTGTATTGAGTACAATGTACTGTTCATAAAGGTAAAATATCTATAACATGTGCAGCTGAAATTATGGATTATCTCTGTAATAATGTTGCAGACTTAGAGTGTACTTGTCATAATGTTGCAGACTCAAAGTGTACTAGCTAGTGGATTTTCAGTGAATATGAAGAATCAAATGTAATAATATCCCTGATCTGTGTTTTGCGTGACTTACCTGTTGTGCCATGTCTGGGTTGGCAGCCATACTCTCCATCATGGACTGCATGTAAGGTGCCTGTAACATGTTTTCTATTAACTGTGGGTTCTGAGTCATCTGCTGCATCAGACTCTGCATCCCTGGTGTCTCAAACATTCCTATAGTAAAATAGTGTCAAAATCAACTGAAATCTTATAAACAAATATCTAATAATACAGTAGTCAGTCAGGTGAGTTTCTATCAAAAACAAAGACTTGACATAAATGTGTTGATCCAAAAAAATAACCGATACCTAGATCTGACTTCTGAATGTGAAGAGGACTGTAACATTATCCCACTCCCCGCCCTCTAATGTCCCTAATCGTGTAAACCATGTTACATTATCCCACTCCCCGCCCTCTAATATCCCTAATCGTGTAAACCATGTTACATTATCCCACTCCCCGCCCTCTAATGTCCCTAATCGTGTAAACCATGTTACATTATCCCACTCCCCGCCCTCTAATGTCCCTAATCGTGTAAACCATGTTACATTATCCCACTCCCCGCCCTCTAATATCCCTAATCGTGTAAACCATGTTACATTATCCCACTCCCCGCCCTCTAATATCCCTAATCGTGTAAACCATGTTACATTATCCCACTCCCCGCCCTCTAATGTCCCTAATCGTGTAAACCATGTTACATTATCCCACTCCCCGCCCTCTAATGTCCCTAATCGTGTAAACCATGTACATTATCCCACTCCCCGCCCTCTAATATCCCTAATTGTGTAAACCATGTTACATTATCCCACTCCCCGCCCTCTAATATCCCTAAATGTGTAAACCATATTACATTATCCCACTCCCCGCCCTCTAATATCCCTAATCGTGTAAACCATGTAAGTAGATCGATGTATCCTAACACACCACACACATCAATAAGGGTTTGCTGTAGCTTTGGATATTTTAGATGTACATGATCATTATAATGGTGAATAAAAGGCTGAATGTTATTTTGTTCTCTAATTGAACACTCACAAGTCATTTCATAGGAATGCCATCACCACTTTGATATGGCCAGGAGGGGTGGGAGACATTATAAATTGATGGGTGATGGGGGGGTTATGTCCCATTTTCTAGACCAATGATACCATATAATTGTACTAAATTAAATTTAAAATAAGTTTTAATATTTGATGGGTGGTAGAGTCTTTGAAAAATTGCCTCTAACCCGTCCCACAAGGATAATTTTGGCACAGCCCTTACAAGAAAAGCATCAGTCATCTCCATTTTCCACCCATCTCTGCACAATTTTCTATGACTTACCCCTAGAGGGCGTTGTGGTGTTAGAGGTGCCTGTGGTTCCTGATGCGGTAGTTGTTGCACTGGGAGACTGGGGTGCCCAAGGATTTGGCAATGGTTGTGTGTTTTCTCTGCCTTGTTGACCATCTGCATTAGCTGTAAAATAAATATAAACTCAGCAGTTTTAACTGTAAAATAAATATAAACTCACGGTTTTAACTGTAAAATAAATATAAACTCAGCAGCTTTAACTGTAAAATAAATATAAGTTCAGCAGTTTTAACTGTAAAATAAATATAAACTCATGGTTTTAACTGTAAAATAAATATAAACTCAGCAGCTTTAACTGTAAAATAAATATAAACTCAGCAGGTTTAACTGTAAAATAAATATAAACTCACGGTTTTAACTGTAAAATAAATATAAACTCAGCAGCTTTAACTGTAAAATAAATATAAGTTCAGCAGTTTTAATCAACGGTTACTGTTCTTATTGCAACAATAAATAGAAACAAGTTTACACAGTAATTACAAGCAAAAATCGGCCCCAAAAATAAACAAAAGTTATTCCTCTGTATAGAATATATAAAGGATATCTTACAGTGTCTTCAGTAATACCAAATATATGTCATGAGTGTGGTTAATATTTTGATATTTTTTCACGAGTGTGTATGTAGCACGAGTGAAACATATTTGGTATTACTGAAGATATTGTTACATATTCTGTTTATTATATTTTATAGCAAAATATACCAAGGCAGCTCAATCTCTCTCAGAATTCATTGAAGCCCTAGTCAACTGCTCACAAATTGTGACATTATGTATTCTATCATGCATCATGACGTCATATAACATGACAGAGAGCTATATGCAAATCTTGTCCAGCAGAAACTTGTACATAAAAGCAGGGAGTAAAGGTATAAATACACCATAGATCTGGATGTTCCTTACCCAAGTCACAATTAGAGACTAAAATTGTAAAATATGTCACAAATATAAATATGAACTGATCACCTTGAATTTTGTCCCCAATGTACCGATATCTGATTATAACAGAGGGAAGGACAGATAGTTGTAATGTTTACTACCTACTGACTGTGTTAAGATGCCAATGACACCCATATTCCCTATTCCACCAAGGACACCCATATTCCCTATTCCACCAAGGACACCCATATTCCCTATTCCACCAATGACACCGTTATTTCCCTATTCCACCAAGGACACCCTCACCCAAACCAATATTTATATCTGATAAGCTACCTCCTGATGATTCCCCGGGGACGAGGGAAGCGAAGGGATTCCTGCTCCCAAAGCCTTCCTGTGCTGCATTCATCATTGGCTCCTGAATGTCGTGGTACATCCTCTGTAGAGCATTAAAACCACCGGGAATACTCTGTGAAAGAATAAAACATATGTACAGACAAAAATATCAGTATTGGGTTCCAGCCTCTTTAACATGTAACTGATGTGGTAATGTTACATAACATGTACCTGATGTGGTAATGTTATATGTACCTGGTGTGGTAATGTTATATAACATGTACCTGGTGTGGTAATGTTCTATGTACCTGGTGTGGTAATGTTATATAACATGTACCTGGTGTGGTAATGTTATATGTACCTGGTGTGGTAATGTTCTATGTACCTGGTGTGGTAATGTTATATGTACCTGGTGTGGTAATGTTATATGTACCTGGTGTGGTAATGTTATATGTACCTGGTGTGGTAATGTTATATAACATGTACCTGGTGTGGTAATGTTATATAACATGTACCTGGTGTGGTAATGTTATATGTACCTGGTGTGGTAATGTTATATGTACCTGGTGTGGTAATGTTATATAACATGTACCTGGTGTGGTAATGTTATATGTACCTGATGTGGTAATGTTATATAACATGTACCTGGTGTGGTAATGTTCTATAACATGTACCTGGTGTGGTAATGTTATATGTACCTGATGTGGTAATGTTATATAACATGTACCTGGTGTGGTAATGTTCTATAACATGTACCTGGTGTGGTAATGTTATATAACATGTACCTGGTGTGGTAATGTTATATAACATGTACCTGGTGTGGTAATGTTCTATGTACCTGGTGTGGTAATGTTCTATAACATGTACCTGGTGTGGTAATGCTATAGAACATGTACCTGGTGTGGTAATGTTCTATAACATGTACTTGGTGTGGTAATGTTCTATAACATGTACCTGGTGTGGTAATGTTTCTTTTTTACAGAATTAAAATGTAGTACATTCTTATAACATGCAATATTCTATGTTAGTATAAACTATTAGTAACACTGTCAGAGGATAACACTATTAGTAACACTGTCAGAGGATAACACTATTAGTAACACTGTCAGAGGATAACACTATTAGTAACACTGTCAGAGGATAACGCTATTAGTAACACTGTCAGAGGATAACACTATTAGTAACACTGTCAGAGGATAACACTATTAGTAACACTGTCAGAGGATAACACTATTAGTAACACTGTCAGAGGATAACACTATTAGTAACACTGTCAGAGGATAACACTATTAGTAACACTGTCAGAGGATAACACTATTAGTAACACTGTCAGAGGATAACACTATTAGTAACACTGTCAGAGGATAACACTATTAGTAACACTGTCAGAGGATAACACTATTAGTAACACTGTCAGAGGATAACACTATTAGTTACACTGTCAGAGGATAACACTATTAGTAACACTGTCAGAGGATAACACTATTAGTTACACTGTCAGAGGATAACACTATTAGTAACACTGTCAGAGGATAACACTATTAGTAACACTGTCTGAGGATAACTCTATATAAGTATAAACTATTAGTAAGACTGTCAGAGGATAACTATCAGGAAATATCATTAAACTACCCACCTCTAAATTACTCATAGCACGGTCTTGTGATCTCATTAATTCCTGTAGCATGGCAGGGTTCCGTGCCAGTTCCATTGTCTACAACGCAGTAAAGACATAGAATCAGGAGATGAGTGAGGCTATACCAGGAATCACTGAGGACACAACATACTAATTTACTACTCTGTCTACATACACAATACTGTCTCATGCTTGACACCAGTTTTAATTGATTCAAATGGATGCCACATTTTTTAATAATATAAATTTGTTTAAAATTTAATCAAACATAAATACCTTTATGTCACATAAACAACACAGCTACCTAGCAAAATTTAATTTTAAAAGTTCAATGTTGAATTAAGGCAGTTTGTTTGGTAAAGACCCAATGCTAAGAACTTACCTGTCGCATCAAATCTGGGTTGTTCAACATGTGTGTAATCTCGGGATTTCTCTGTAAATACAGTAGACAATTTGACCATTGCATTACTACTTGGATACACTAGATGTTATGCCAATCAGCTAAATCTTTCAATTAACATGATTTTGGACATTTATGAAGCAACTAGACTACAGATATCTTACTTTATTAATTGGTCAAATAAGTGATACTCAACAACTCGATTAATTGGAACAACAATACTTAGAATGCTAACAGCACTTTCCATTCTACCCTTACATAACAAGTTTACCTGTTGTTTTACAAGCACACATTGAAACATCTATGTAACAAAATTAATGAAAACAAAGTGAGCTATACCTCCAATCCCTCATCAATAAAATAAATTTGCCATGGGTTGATGAGATATCTTGTACATTATTTTTTTTCTTTTTTTTCTTGCAAATGGTTAAATGAGACCTTTGGCCTTTTACCCTAACAACCAGAATCTAATCAGGTAAAGAACTTGATGGTGTGGTGTTATTGTGTAAATATCACTGATTATGTTCAGTAGTTCATATCTTGTACTCAACACTTTTCTTTATAAACTGGTAAACAAGATTTTCATTTTAATAGTTGTCAAATATGACCTTTGATAGTGCTGCAATGATACGCTTCCCTTATCTCACAATACGATACATATCGTGATACTTATCTCATGATACGATACATATCGTGATACCTATCTCACAATACGATACATATTGTGATACTTGTCTCATGATACGATACATATCGTGATACTTATCTCACAATACGATACATATCGTGATACTTATCTCATGATACGATACATATCGTGATACCTATCTCACAATATGATACATATCGTGATACCTATCTCACAATATGATACATATCGTGATACTTGTCTCATGATACGATACATATCGTGATACTTGTCTCATGATACGATACATATCGTGATACTTATCTCATGATACGATACATATCGTGATACCTATCTCACAATATGATACATATCGTGATACTTGTCTCATGATACGATACATATCGTGATACTTGTCTCATGATACGATACATATCGTGATACTTATCTCATGATACGATACATATCGTGATACTTGTCTCACGATGCGATACGTATCACGGTACATTTACAGCGTGCCCCATTAGTTTATCCTGTCAGGGGTAAAGTGTACCCCTCCTCTGAAATTTGGAGGGATACAAAAGGGTACTAGTACAAATTCACTTATGAAGGTTATTCCTTTGTAAAAATACAGCATTACAGCTGTAATTATGAAAATGCTAATAAAGTTAAATTGAAAAAAATATTGACCCTAAGAAGTTTTGACATGCTTCTTATTAACAATTAGGTATATTGACACATTGGGTTAATATACGTTTTATAAAGATGAATTGTTTTCCTCTTAAATCATTTAATTTAAATCTTGAATTATTTCATTTCATTCTTTTATTTTTATTTTATTCAATTCTACAATTCTACACAATTTCCAATTGATCTGATATTAATGAGTGAACATTTTTCTTTCGTAGGCTACCAGCTCATGATCAGGAACACTTCACCTCTTCACAAAATCGTATTTTCTTCAGACAATTTTGATTCTTAAATGAGTTCAAGTTTCTATATATGTGATTTAAATGAGCGATACTAATTATGGCGCAGAAAACCGGAAACGGCCTGAACCATGAGCGTTTTGTGATGCAAGAAAAAATTACTGTGGACCGAACCGTGCCATTTATACCGCGATATATCGTACTACGGATTACTGTTGCAGCACTAGTAGGGGATAATCAAGTTATCTACCATGTCACTAGGTGGGGATTTTTCTGAAGCAGCAATCCAACTTTAAACAATATTGTTGTAATTTTGAATAAGTTAGACTATACAGGCCTACAGACCTCCATCAATTCCCTCATCTGTGGGTTGGTAGTAATCATTTGTCTCATCACATCTGGGTTGGACATGAGCTGTTGGACGAATGGGTTGTCCATCATGTTACGCAGCATTTCAGGGTTACTCATCATCTGTAACAAGGACATGTGTAAAATTTCAAAAAATCAAAGTACTGAAAGTACTGTAGGAGGCGTTAGTCAGATGTAAAAGGAGATATTTGAAATAAAGCAAGAATACAAATTAAACTGATATCAACATGACTAAACATTTCCACTTAAATGTGTCAAACCAACCGGACATAATGGTTTTCACAGTCCTGATGAATGTAATGGTTTAGACTGTTCCGATGTACATAATGGTTTTAACCATCTTAAAAGTTGCAAACCTACTTCTAAAAGAAGTTAAACATTTCTTATTTCAATCAAACCTTTACTTAAAAAGTCAAACATTTTAATTTTTTTCAAATCAACGTCTACTTAGGTACATGTCATTAACATTCATACTTTAAACCATCTTTTATACTTAAGTAGTTCAAAATTTGCATTTATGTGTTTAAAACAAACTTACATTTTATAGGCCTGGGTATTAGAAATGACCAAACAATAAGATATGCATTTCGATAAGTTATAGCAATACGCGATATGTATTGAAAATACAGGGAGTGTCTGCTACTTTTTTGTTGAAAGTGTACAATGTCTTTCAATATCTTGTAAACAAAATTGTTTATTCCTTTCTATTTTGATCTTAGAATAATATCAAAATTAGATTGACAGCTTTTAAAAGTTATTACACTTTTTTTTTAACAAAAACCTCATTTTTAAGGACAATTATTTCAAAATTAGATATCAATTCCATCTATTTTAATAGATCCAATGTCAATATTAACAATAAACTGTGATTTGTTGCTTTTTAATTTACCACCAAGATGTAGATAATAGCCTAGTAGCTATAGGTACTGTGTATAAATATACAGCGTTTTACATGCAAAATATTGAAGAAAACTTTCATATTTGATATCAATTCAATATGATTGTATAGGTCCCTTGGGGTGGGGAAAGAACCCTGGGCCTATTTTTACATCAGGATTGTGTAAAAATGTCAATTTAGCGAAATTGACCTATTTTGGTCCCATCCTTCAGCCCCCGGGAGGTTAACCCCAACATTCGTACAATTTTGAATACCCACCCCATAACCATGCTACCATACAAATGTAGGTTTTATACCAAATTGTGCAATTAATCCATGAAATGAAATTGACTTTGGGTACAACCCCATAGGGATTGCTACCACACCAATGTGAGTTATATCCATAACTTAGTTTCAGAGAAACCAATTGACCCCTTTTGACCCTGCCCCCCGGGGGTCAACCCCACCATTTTTACAATTTTGAATCCCTACCCAAAAGGATGCTACCAGTCAAGTATGAGCTATATCGATTGCTTAGTTTCAGAGAAGTTATTTATGTCAATTGAGCCAAATTGACCCCTTTTGAGCCAACAATTGAATTGCAGTTTAAGGATAATTTTTGATTTTGGCAAGAAAACATTCTTTAAAGGGCATGTCTGCATCATTTTTAATAATTTGCCCTTGAAACTTCGCACACACCTTCATAAGAGCCGGTTCTTTAAAATGTGAATGAAGGTCAAGGTCAGAGAGATAAACTCAATATTTGTAGCCAGTTACACATGTTACATGTATCTGTTTGCCAAATATCCAGCCTTCATGTGTATGTGCAGTTTTGGGTCATTTTTTCATTTTGGTAGGAATTTCTTTTTAAAAGTGCCATATCTGCGTCATTTTGATTATTTGACCTTGATACATTGCACACACCTTTAAAAGGGCTGATTCTTTAAAATGTGACCCAAATTAATAATTTTGAAAGAACTTTGAATTTTCTTCATCATTTGACCCCCGTGACCTTAAATGAAGGTCAAGGTCAAATATAAGTATAACATTTGTAGCCAGCCATACGTTATCGATGCGCCAAACATCAAGCCTTCATGTGTATATTATAGATAAAAGAGCAGAAACCTTTATTCTGCAATTTTGGATTATTTTTTAATTTTGGCTGGAGAAAATAGCTTTATGATTCTTTTCCAAGTGCCATATCTTTCTGCCATATTTTTATCTGATGACAATAAAATATGCACATTCTGTTTCAGTGGACTATGTTCTTTCATATGAAATGAAAAAAATAATCAATATAAGATTTTTATTTTTGACATTCGAACCCATAACAAGTCGTTGGCCTTGACATTCTCTGACAATATATCATTTCCAATGAAAATGAAATAAATTATGCTAAAATATGTGTGATGAGTTTCCTATATAAACTATAGTAAAATGTATCCTCTCCCCAAGGAGAATGCGACACATATGGGGTCATGAAATTAACAATTTTGATGAAATAGCTTAAGAACCTTTTGTACACCATTCTGCGATATCTTGGTCTTAAGAAGAAGTCCGACGCATGACGACAGATCAAATTATAATGGTGTATATTATGAGCTGAATGTCAAAGGATTGTAAACTCTGTACAAATTATATTATCAGGCAGTCAGCCTAAATGTATGTTTCATATCTACCATATTAGAAGTTTGATGTTTTGTACGATATATATATATACTTAATTTTTACACATACATTAAAGGAGTTAGCTACTTTCATAAATTAAGATGTTTTTTCTAGAGTTTACTAGGCCGGATGAAATATGATCATGAGCAATCAGTATGGTCAATATGAGATTTGATAAAATGCCTCTCGTAGTCAACCACTCATGATCACTCAACTTCTTTTTGTAGGAGTCAATATTATATGTAGGAGAATTAAACTCTTGCGATGTCTGTTGCACACAAGTACAAAGAAATACATTATCACTTAAGCCGAAAAAATTCACACTTAAGTATCAATAACACATAATAGTCAAAAACCAAATATATGTGATCAGTGATAAGAAACAGTACTTATAAGCATTTTTGGCAATTTATCCTGAAACAGCTATATAGCCTTCCATATTTGACATCCCACAGATTGTTGCTTGTATATATATAGTTTTAAAGGTCAACATTGGAAAAAACCTAAATGGTTATACATGAATTCATAATAAATAGAATTATTGACAAAAAAGTTTCATTTATTTTCACACTTTCTGGAGACCAATAAGGAGATTGATGATCGTTTTAAGGGATTTGTTCGTGACATGAATATCAAACATTTTTAATTAAATTTCAAAAGCAAATATAGATTTATTTTGAAAGTTATGAGGAATATTGATATTTGAGAAAGTCTTATATTATATGAATTTGATATATCGATTGCCAATAGATATACATGTATTTATCATTTTACATGAAAACAACAAAAAGTTATATTACATGAAAACATTTGAAAAGGTTGAATCGTGAGCTGAATAATATATAAATAAGACAAGCTGGTTCAATAATAATTTAGCATTTTCATATATATTACGAGTGCGAGTAGCTACTGCAGTAAACCTTATCACAAAAGCCCAGATTATGTATATTGTCTCTGTCGGGGAAGGTACAGCACAAATGACCACCACGACAGATATGTGCCAGTTTTCTTAGTTTTAAAAAATAAACGATCGAATTCCATCACGCCATCACCGATCACGTTAGGTCTACCGATTCATAGATTTGAAACACAGGGACTTCGATCAGTTATCGCAGTAATCCGAAGGGTTCTGGTGTTGATATCGCTGATTAAAGTCTGCATATAGTATATAGCAAGATCGTCAGAAAATTCGGACTATAATCGCAGTAGATATTGTGATTTTGAGGTCTGGACAGGCTTGAACAACTTATCGTAAACAGTTTCGTCCTAAATAAACAAACGCTTATTTCAGTGGGTCAACAAACAGATTTAAACTTTGTAAGCAACTTGCCTTTAATTCATGTTGATAGATATTAATTTCTAGCGACAAACATCACACTTTGATGCTTCGTGTGAAGCCCGTGTCCACGTGCCTCCATTTTGACAGAGTGCTCGCTCACGAAAACAGACGGAACACGTGATCGCTAAATATCGGACCAAATCTCGTGAACAAACTACCAAGTTGTAAACAAAAGAAATGTTGTTAGCCAAAACCTGGAGGGTATTATGAAAATCGGGAATTTGTTTGCGCTTGGTTGCTATGCCGTCTTTATTCCTAGTAGTTAAACAAGTGTCCTCTGTAAGGTAACGTCAGAATCTCGCAGTTATCTCCCTTCAAACAGTATTTTCTATATAGATTTGCAAAAATCGATGCAGGTGTAGATATTTACAAGACATTATTCTTATTGGTTATTCAAAATAGTTCCTGAAATGTTCACAACATTATAAGCATAGTTAATACATTTCCGTGCACATCTACTTTGAATGACGGACTACAATGACGTGCCTCATACTTGGAACTAATAGTATAAGCGAATCATTACCCCTAGTTATAGAAATTACCACCAGAGGTCTCAAATTCCGGGCTTCCGCCGAAGAGAAATTTATACTGAATCTTAGTAAAACTACATGGCAAATTATGTGTAACTGCATTACAATTATTTGCTGTGGTGTATGTGATACCTCACTGTGATGTATGTGATCTCTCACTTTGGTATGTGTGATCTCTCACTGTGATGTGTGTGATCTCTCACTTTGATGTGTGTGTGATCTCTCACTGTGGTATGTGTGTGATCTCTCACCGTGATGTGTGTGTGATCTCTCACTTTTATATGTGTGATCTCTCACTGTGATGTGTGTGATCTCTCACTGTGATATGTGTGTGATCGCTCACTGTGATGTGTGTGTGATCTCTCACTGTGATATGTGTGTGATCTGTCACTGTGATGTGTGTGATCTCTCACTGTGATATGCCCACCTCTCTCTGCATCCTCTGCTGCATCTCCATAAAGTTGGCTGAGCCCATCCCCAGGTTTCCAAGCCCAGCTAAGCCTCCAAGACCACCAACTCCAAACGGGGTCTCCCCAACATTTGGCTGTGCAGCTGGAGGCTGCAACACACAATTAAAAAAAACCAATAACAATATTTATATTGAAATACAATCAAACCTTCAAATACTAACAATAAAACACCATCAAACATTTAAATATATAATGAACATCAAAATACTATAATTATAATAGATAACATTGAATAGTATAGACTGGTTTCTTGATTGATCAATTTGTCAACAAAAATCTTTGCTTTAATTGTTGATTCGAGTAAGTGATCACTGAAATTACTGAGGTCATTGTAAAGTTTACACCAAGATATTGAATGATGCCATAGTCTTAGCTCCAAAACACTCACATACATAGGTATGCTATTCTTAAATCACAGTTTTTAGGAAAAGATGTCACAGTGACCTCATTTTGAAAAATCCAGTTCAGCACTCATTGTTCCTCCAAGTTAAGACCTAAATGTTCGTTTCCATATGACAATACTAGATTGGTGAACCATTGTTAAAATTTCTTCTGTTGATTCTTCTATAATTCTAATGAACATCCACATTTCTCTAACCCTTAAATATCAAGTCTTTATCTTATACCTTCACACAATATCTTTTGTTAGCCTGCTATATACACTGTACATTAAACTTCCTTGGCTATTCTCTGTGACGATTGTATATCAAAATCCAGTGGCATATATGTGACTTACTGTTACACCGACAGGAGAAGGCAAATAGATGTGACTTACTGTTACACTGACAGGAGAAGGCCCATTGATGTGACTTACCGTTACACTGACAGGAGAAGGCCCATAGATGTGACTTACCGTTACACTGACAGGAGAAGGCCCATAGATGTGACTTACCGTTACACTGACAGGAGAAGGCCCATAGATGTGACTTACCGTTACACTGACAGGAGAAGGCCCATATATGTGACTTACTGTTACACCGACAGGAGAAGGCCCATAGATGTGACTTACCGTTACACCGACAGGAGAAGGCACATAGATGTGACTTACCGTTACACTGACAGGAGAAGGCCCATAGATGTGACTTACCGTTACACTGACAGGAGAAGGCCCATATATGTGACTTACTGTTACACCGACAGGAGAAGGCCCATAGATTGACTTACCGTTACACCGACAGGAGAAGGCGCTGAAGGACTTGCTGCTCCACTAATTTCTGCAGCCTGCTGCTGAGACTAAAATATAAACAAGACATGAAAACCTTAGTATCTAAAGATATCAATATCATTCTTATGAACTTCAATGGATGTTTGTTGGAAGATAAAGTGTAAGTGACCAGACTATGTGACCAGTCAATACATGAACGGACTATGTGACCAGTCAATACATGAACAGACTATGTGACCAGTCAATACATGAACGGACTATGTGACCAGTCAATACATGAACAGACTATGTGACCAGTCAATACATGAACAGACTATGTGACCAGTCAATACATGAACAGACTATGTGACCAGTCAATACATGAACAGACTATGTGACCAGTCAATACATGAACGGACTATGTGACCAGTCAATACATGAACGGACTATGTGACCAGACAACAAAAAGTTACCAGCCCAATTAAGTTCTGCACTTGAAAATTGAGACCGAGTATAATAGAAGTTATATAACACATACAACCAATATGATATTTAAGAGTGTGACATTTCCTAACGAAACTGTAACTTTCATCAGTCTAATGATCAATATGAAGTATACTAGCACTGACACATGTAGTGTCCGAGATGGTTGTAGACTTGATCAACCGTTTAGGTTGTTTCGTCTCCATCATGATCCTATTGACCTGTCAATTGTCCAAATCCAAGATGGCCACCTGTCTGTCATATTTTTTTCCAATTGGTCAAAATAAAATATGCATAACTGTGGACCAAGAAGAATCTACATATGAAATTTGAGAAGGATCCCTTCAGTACTTTCTGAGAAATAGCAATAACAAGATTTTTTAACGGGGGAACAGACAAACGGATTGATGAACAGACAGACATATGGTGGTCCGTGGTCTGTCTGGCCATCAATTTTCATTTTGTGACGAATCGGAAAACAACATGGCCCAGCCAGGCCGACTGAGGAACTAAATAAGATATAGTCACAGTGTTACTGTATAATAACATGATAATGAGGAACTAAAGATATAGTCACAGTGTTACTGTATAATAACATGATAATGAGGAACTAAATAAGATATAGTCACAGTGTTACTGTATAATAACATGATACTGAGGAACTAAATAAGATATAGTCACAGTGTTACTGTATAATAACATGATAATGAGGAACTAAGGATATAGTCAGTGTTACTGTATAATAACATGATAATGAGGAACTAAATAAGATATAGTCACAGTGTTACTGTATAATAACATGATAATGAGGAACTAAATAAGATATTGTCACAGTGTTACTGTATAATAACATGATACTGAGGAACTAAATAAGATATAGTCAGTGTTACTGTATAATAACATGATAATGAGGAACTAAAGATATTGTCACAGTGTTTCTGTATAGTCTGACCATCTTACCCTGTTTGCTGATTTGATGACGAGGTGAACTGTGAGACCATCTTTAATTCCATGTTGCTCCAATGTGTCAGCATCTTTCAGAATTTTACCAGCAAAGATTAAACACAGCTGTTCACAGGGTGCACTGAATTGTTTTGCAACAATTTCTCGAAACTGTAAAGAATTGAAAAGTACTATATGTATTAGGAAAAAGTTTTAAATTTGATAATTATAATGATTACATTTTGTTGAAAGAAACTCAAATTCAAAACAAGGTTTAATTTTACTGTGCTATTTGCCTCCATATTTAAATATGAAACACATTTCTGTGTAAAATATAAATCATAATCACATAATGTTTTTTACACTTTAAGTTCCTGATTGGCTAAAAGAGTGGAATGAGATTCCTAATGAAGTGATTATGATAGTTCATGTCAAGAAAGCAAGTATGTCTGGCTGCTTTTAAAAATAGCATAGATTCTCTGAATTATATTTACTTCCCCTTGGCATTGTCCAACATATTATGTGGTCTTACAACTTTGACAAACAACTCTGAAACTTTGAAAGATATTCATAAATCAGTGTGCACTTTCACTGTTTTGATTGTGCTGTGATTAAAAATCAAATTGAATAGGAAGATTTGTTCATATTGTAGTCTCTTTTAACTAAATGGATCCTTAATTAATATATAAGCTTTCATTTGTTGATTTTTAAATAGCAAAATATTTCCTTGGTGAAGCTGGAGACTTGACTGTCCAATAAAGTCAACGAAAGAAGGAATTGACATCCGGAGGCAAAAAGTAAATGGTTGTGTTAAGATTTAACAGAATACACTGTTCCCATTATAAAAAAATGTTTCCTAAGTGGTCACTGACCACATACATAAAGCACAATGTAACATTTACCATTTACCTACTGGTCACTGACCACATATATATGATAATGAAGCAAAAGGTGACATTTACCATGTTTTTTAAAGTATTGTTAGCTTTACAACTGTTTGTTTGATTTTTTATAATTAGCACCAATTTTTACCTACTTTCGAAAAAATTTCCCGACATTAGGTATGTTTTACTTCCTTGAATGGAATTTCTGTATTTATAGGAGGAAAAAATCACTTGCATGCTGTAAGTTCTAGATAAGCCCTTGCGAAGCATACTTCTCGCCCAGACTAGTACCTTTAACCAGATCCTATGGCCCAGACTAGTACCTTTAACCAGATCCTCGCCCAGACTAGTACCTTTAACCAGATCCTATGGCCCAGACTAGTACCTTTAACCAGATCCTCGCCCAGTCTAGTACCTTTAACCAGATCCTCGCCCAGACTAGTACCTTTAACCAGATCCTATGTACTTCTCGCCCAGACTAGTACCTTTAACCAGATCCTATGTACTTCTCGCCCAGACTAGTACCTTTAACCAGATCCTATGTACTTCACGCCCAGACTAGTACCTTTAACCAGATCCTATGTACTTCACGCCCAGACTAGTACCTTTAACCAGATCCTATGTACTTCACGCCCAGACTAGTACCTTTAACCAGATCCTATGTACAGACTTATACAATCTATTTTATCACAATATCAATCGATCCTGAATGATTGATAATTAAAATATAAACATCATTAATTCTTTTTATGATGAAAACTGTCATATACACTGATAGTAAGCTATGGTAAGCCTTGTAGCCATTTTGTGAGAAATGTAGTATCGTACTGTACTGTTATTAAACTGCATAAGCCTTGCACTTTATACTTATTCTGTTTGAAAAAATATGAAATTTCATATCTTTGAGTCCTTGTTCATTTGTCATACAAATGTACTTCAAGTTTATCCAAAGCATATATAATGGGTCCAAGATCAGCGAAACTGAGTAAGGTTTCTAAGGTAGATACATGGGTAAGGTTTCTAAGGTAGATACATGGGTAAGGTTTCTAAGGTAGATACATGGGTAAGGTTTCTAAGGTAGAAACATGGGTAAGGTTTCTAAGGTAGATACATGGGTAAGGTTTCTAAGGTAGATACATGGGTACGGTTTCTAAGGTAGAAACAGAGCCTCGGATGATTTTACATCAACATGCATGGGTCATTGGGCCAATCTAGACCAGATAGGGGCCATTTGCGCCAGCATTTATAAAGCCTCATTTTATTCTCATACTAGTATACTAGCTGCGAATGATAAATAGGGACACATTTTGTATGATGATAAATTATAGGGACACGTTTTGTACCAATGATAAATAGGGACATGTTTTGTATGATTGATAAATAGGGACACGTTTTGTACCAATGATAAATAGGGACATGTTTTGTATGATTGATAAATAGGGACATGTTTTGTACGATTGATAAATAGGGACATGTTTTGTGCGATTGATAAATAGGGACATGTTTTGTGCGATTGATAAATAGGGACATGTTTTGTACGATTGATAAATAGGGACATGTTTTGTACAATGATAAATAGGGACATGTTTTGTATGATTGATAAATAGGGACATGTTTTGTACAATGATAAATAGGGACATGTTTTGTATGATTGATAAATAGGGACATGTTTTGTACGATTGATAAATAGGGACATGTTTTGTGCGATTGATAAATAGGGACATGTTTTGTACGAATGTACTTGTTCTGAAATTGTTTGTGTCTGTATTCATTAAAATGTCCTTGTTATGTGTCCGACACAGAATACAGTACATCGTTTTTCTTCTTATCCTACTTCAGCCAACTATACTATATTGACCAATTTGGCTGGAACTTCCTTGTATCTATCCCTGTGGAAATGGAAGAAGTTGTTTGAAAAAATCAGGGCTCAAAGTAGACATTTTTACCAGGTGGCCTATTTGCCAACCAAGCCATAAAATCTAGGCCCCAATTGAAAAAGTTAGTTGCCTGGGCTAGTTGTCATAAATTTGAAAAGGAACTAATTTAGTTCTTTAGATCAGTATAACATCTCTCTATAAACTTTTCAATTGTGAACATCATTTTAGCATTGACTGCAACCTTTGAAAAATTAACCAAATTGCAAATTTACACAATTGTTTTAGTTGCCATGCAGGCGCCTTATAGGTCAATAACTGGTCGCCAATGGTGAATTTAAGGTGACATGGCCACTAAAATAGGCGCCACATTGAGCCCTGGAAAATTCAGATATATGATCATCTGCCTTCTGCTCAGCTTGATCTGAGCCATAGCCAATTTGTTTTTAGATAATTGATGTTATTATCATTATCACCATGATCGTCTGTTTTGTCCAACAGATTGAATTTAACTAAAGTGAAATTCATAAGGTTTTCTCAAAACGCAACTGTCTACTTAAATTTTGACTGAACGTTGTTAAAATCAAACTTTAAGACAACGGGACAGCTACAGGTACCCCCAGAGCCCCAAAACACAGTCACTGAGCCAATATATCACCAAATTGTCTACAACTCTCAAGGAAATATTTGTTACACTCCAGCCTTTAATACTGGTACTATATATCAAAGATATAGTTTGGACTGTTTTCATTCAACATATATTATAAATGATCACTCAATTCTTCAATATAAATACCAAATTGTGACAACCAGGTCAATTTATTACGAGCCAAAACAAATCTATAATGCAAATAGCCATTCCAGTTTACATCTACATATATCTGACAGCAATATGCATACTATAATTCTTGAATTCAAAGAATCTAATTACCAATTCTTCTCTCTTTTTTATGAAAAAACTTGTCAATGACAGTTATGTCATTCTACTATCATTTTCGTAACATGTGCTTTTGGTTGTATGATCTTACGGAATGGGGACAAAACTTGTGGACAAACTACTTTCGTTTTATGATATGTTTGCAGTGTGCCAGCAGGTCCATGTCAAAATCAAGTCATGCGTCATTTTAAAAACTAATGCATGATTGGTGCAGGCGTACAGTCAATCAGAAGCACTGTTGAAATAGCTGTGATGTCGTAGCTGGAGACAAAGTTTTCTATTACAGGCATCGTCACAGTTACAATTGGGTTCCATATATGCCAACTTAATGAAGTTTGTGACATGCTGTAATGTCAAAACATGTATCACACTGATAAATGCTTGTATTTCAATGGAAAATTAAAATATCAATCCATTTCAGAGCAATAAAGGCTGGTAAATAGTATCAGAGGGATTCAATAATGAGTTGCTACACTATATATATATAGCTAGAGCATATGGAGGCCAACTCATACATAGCCAAGTCTATTTTAACGTTTTGACATCCTTAATCCTTATGAAGATTACTTCAGTAGCGTTATGTTACACTGAGCGCCGAAAGGAATAATGAAATATCTTACTATTGTACAAGAATGGAAACATTTTAGTGCAATAGTTGTAGGTGGAGATTTGAAGACAGTGAGAGCTTTTTTGTTGACAAATTGAAGGCATTGACATCATTATACAATAAAATTTACACAATCTATGTTGTTTATAAGCATGTGACGAGTGTCAAATTATTGACTGTGACACAGCGCAATGACTGTTGCAAAGTGCGAAGACTGACAGATGTCGGCATCCGCCTACAGATTATAATGGTTATATCCGCGTATAATTTGGAAAATTCTGAAACTCATTAACCTCTTTTACAGATGTATCTGTGTTGATTTCAATATCTTGTTTTTCTTTCGGTGTTTTCACCGAAATCGTCATCATCTTGGGATCGGACTTATCGTCATCAGCCATTTTGATTTATATTTTGAAGAATTGTGGGATAGGATAGTGATCACAAAAATGTTTGAATGGACATTCTATTTCACAAATCAGACTAGATCAAACTAGAAACGGATAACTAGATCTACTAAGGTTACTGTCCAGTAAATATTTAAATTTTTGTTTAGTAAATACATTATATTTACTTCAATTGGCAGGTAAAATAGAATGAACGTGTATAAATCCTGAATATGAATAATGTGCTATGCAGTCAAGACAGACGACATAAGCCTCTAATCTAAACAGCACAGTAGTATTACCAGTATACATGCAGGTATATGATCTGAAAAAAATCAGCAGTACTGCACATACTGCAAGCTATCATCAGGCTAATAAAAATGCCAATTTTGATTCGGGTAGTATTTTAAAATGCTGTGATACAGTATAGTACTGTGTCCTAAAAATAATCATCATCTGTAGTCAACTGTATGTTAGTCCATATGTGCACACGTGCCATCAGAGACTTGTATATCAGGTATATACGTCTCTGGTGCCATTAAATAATAAAACCTCGAAGTCAATGGGTGACCATACTTTCGCTTATCGAATGAAAGAAATTGCACGGATACAATAATATTTATCTAACGTATTTGCTATCTAAGTTAACTTTTTTTTCGTCAAAAATACGTTTCCGCTTATTGATAACCCTTTTATGGCTTTATTAGAATTGCCATTTAAGCGTTTCTGTGACAAGGTTACAAGTGCGTGGCTCTTAGAATTTTCTAGAAATGTTGACTGGCCTTATCGACAACGGCTCCGTTTCTCTCTAAGAATATTTATATAACTTCTCAATTCAACCGAAGGGTTCTGATGTTAATAACTACGAAGTAAGATCGTCAGAAAATTCGGACTAAACTGTACAGTGCCCAGTTTCTAAAGCCATAGGCTTCGTAGAGGCGGGGCAAAATAATTGCGAACTATCAAAGGTGAAAATAAATAAATGAAAATAAGACGCATATATCAAGCTCCCGGGCATGTAATTTCGCTGATTATGAACAGATGTAGGCTGTAAGGACTGTCACAACTAAATATTTTAACTATTATGATATTACTAATAACTTCATTCCCTCATTCCAGAGACGTACCAGATATACAAGTCTGCTCATTCGCACATTTGAAGTATTTGACTTGAAATTTTATTAAAGTTTGAAGTTTTCGCAACCTGTTGAATAATGTTGTATAGGTTTGGTGGCAAGTAAGAGCACACGAGTATTCGAAAGACAGTAACTGACGGGTTACGGGAGGAGGGGTCCCATCTGGGGAATTCCCGCTTTTTTCATCTGGTCCTACGTCATTCTGTTTTCAGTTGGCATATAGGAGCCTATTTTTTTTTAAATTTAAGACATTATTTTTTGTCATTGTATAAAGGAAGTCACTATTCCATATGTTTATTACTCAACAAAATAGTTACAAACTCTTAGAAACACATATTTTCGTTGGGGACTTCGTTCAGGTGAAACAGCAGCTGAGATTTAGTTGTGCGAGTCAAATAATATCAAATCAGGTAAAAGGCAATAACTTAAATGTATACATAAATTAATGACCATTAAATTACAGCGCTGACCTTAAACTAGCAATACATAAATAATACATATAAGGACTATTGCATTAGAAACTCCCTTAAATTTTCTCGGTTTTAATATGAAAAAGCAAACAAAAATGCAGTGTACATGTGTAATTAAATTGGGCGAATATGTAATACATGATAAAATTACATGTATATAATAATTGATAAATAAGATTGTAAATATAGAGGATTTATTGGTATATGCAATTGTGTATTTTGAAAGTATCATCTACACATGGACACCAAGGGCTTAACTGGGATCGCGGATCCTGCTTTCTTAAGCACATTTTATTTTATTTATTGCATTTTTATGTACATGTAGTGTGATTTTCAAATATGTAGGCCTTGTGAATGGTAAGTATTACCTGAAAAAAATGTTCAATACCAAGACAACGGAAATCTCAGCTAAAAACCAATATACATATTTGAAATATCAAGAATTAAGATATACATATATATATATATTTATATATATGTGTGTGTGTTTTTATTTTTTTGATAAAACAATAAGATAATACATGTATATTTTATATTCATGACTGAGTATGTAGATATTAACACTTACATACCAATAGATAAAACACGGACCATTCACTGTAAAACTGCACCAACGAGGTGAGGAGCTGCGAGGTTTTCTTAAGTACATGTACTAAGTTTTTCAACTTTCATTGTCCGTTCTGTCCTCTTCTTTGTCCCGTTTCCCCCTTATCTAATTTTGTCTGTCTTATCTGTAACTCTATACTGTCCAATACACATATGATGACTCTCTCGAGGTCATTACGTTATAATTGTACAAATCGAACTAAGGATCTCGATTTCCAGTCTACCAAATGTTTCAAGATGTGGTTAATGGGCTCACAATGATTGTTTATCCATTGTTTTACTACGCTACCTAATCTTTGAGATTCACTCGCGTTTTCATTTAACAGAGGTTTAAGTCTATTTCCTAACTCAGGAAAGACCGATTTGCACGAAGACAGGACTTTGTCTCACTAGCGTGAAAAATGACGATTAAAAGTCGGCTACGACCACATTTGTTTATTCTTAAATTTGTCATTTTGTCCAACTTATTTTGACGTAAATGCCGGGTATAAAACACAAGAGTCGAGACTGGGAATGTGTGTGTGAGAGCTGTTTGCATGGCCTGTTCCTCATCTGTCCTGATTACTAACTTGCTGAGGTCAGTGATCGACAGTTTGATTTTCAAATGTATGAGAGCACTGTACGTCACAATGTCGCTCTTGTCATGGATGAGCATAGGTCCAAAATAATTAAAAGGTGTATAGACACGTACACACGTAATTGGAGTATAGACACGTGTACACGTAATTGTGCAGGGATTCACTTCGTGTCATTTATAGTAGAATGGCATTTCCTGTTCTGCCTTTCTACTGGACCGTCCAAAAATATGAAATATTGAACACAAATTATTTTTAATTTTTGGTTTGTTTTGCACACAGATAAGTTATTGCATAAAAATATGACATAAACAATTACTTTTACATACACATTTGAAATATTGAACATACATGAAGACATGTTACACAAAAAATGGAGTGGTCACGTGAGTGTTTGTACATACAAATATGATCTTCAGCGATATCATTTGAATTTGATATGGAAATATTTTCAGTCTTACTTGGACTGAAATTAGCAAGCCAACTGTTAACCCATTCTATGTAAATTTGCTTGTATATCTAGACAAGAAGATGAAGACGTTGTCAAAGACGTATGTTCTAGTACTTTGGCGATACCATTTATGTATAAACTCAGTAAAATCAGCGGCCCTACAATTGTACCACGAGGTATTCCTCCACATATCCAGCATCAGAGGATGGTTTAGACACTTTCTGTTACATTAGTTCTCGTTCTAAAGACATCCTGAGATACCATAAGTTTTAACTTTACTAATTATATCTTTATTCCAGACTGTCGAAAACGTTCGAGGTGTCCTAGAAAACTAAACAAGTATACTGCGTATGATAGATGTTATATGACACATCTTCAATCGTATTTACTTTACCAACCTAAAGAAAATGTTCCAGGAGTATGCTTCTTTTAATTTAGATAAAGACATATATTAATGTTTAAAACTACTAAATCGTTTGGTTTAACGTCCTATTATCAGCCAGGGTCATTTAAGGACGTGCCAGGTTTGGAGGTGGAGGAAAACCGGAGTACCCGGAAAAAAACCACCGGCCTACGGTCAGTAACTGGCAACTGCCCCACGTAGGTTTCGAACTCGCAACCCAGAGGTGGAAGGCTAGTGATAAAGTGTCGGGACACCTTAACCACTCGGCCACCCTAAATGAACTGCTGAGTGACCGGGTGTAAATACGTAACCCTTTCAAATGTTTTGTCGCCCACGCGTAGACACAGGGACTTGATAATTTGTTACAGTCTACATGTATTTGGACCTTCCCTGGTGGGTTTTGTTTTTACCCACAGTGATCATATAGTATCTTCTGTTAATACAATAATGTCTATCATAAGGGACCCGTGGTTTCGTTTTTCCGGAGACACTGTAATGTGTATCAGGTCATTCCCAATCAAGCTTTCTCTGTTTCTTAACTATCTGCCTATGTTTCTGTCTCTGACCTTACTGTATCTCTGTCTCTGACCTTACTGTATCTCTGTATCTCTGTCTCTGACCTTACTGTATCTCTGTCTCTGACCTTACTGTATCTCTGTCTCTGACCTTACTGTCTCTCTGTCTCTGACCTTACTGTATCTCTGTCTCTGACCTTACTGTATCTCTGTCTCTGTCTCTGACCTTACTGTATCTCTGTCTCTGACCTTACTGTATCTCTGTCTCTGACCTTACTGTATCTCTGTCTCTGACCTTACTGTATCTCTGTCTCTGACCTTACTGTATCTCTCTCTGACCTTACTGTATCTCTGTCTCTGACCTTACTGTATCTCTGTCTCTGACCTTACTGTATCTCTGTCTCTGTCTCTGACCTTACTGTATCTCTGTCTCTGTCTCTGACCTTACTGTATCTCTGTCTCTGACCTTACTGTATCTCTACCTCTGACCTTACTGTATCTCTACCTCTGACCTTACTGTATCTCTATCTCTGACCTTACTGTATCTCTGTCTCTGACCTTACTGTATCTCTCTCTGACCTTACTGTATCTCTGTCTCTGACCTTACTGTATCTCTGTCTCTGACCTTACTGTATCTCTGTCTCTGACCTTACTGTATCTCTGTCTCTGTCTCTGACCTTACTGTATCTCTGTCTCTGACCTTACTGTATCTCTGTCTCTGACCTTACTGTATCTCTGTCTCTGACCTTACTGTATCTCTCTCTGACCTTACTGTATCTCTGTCTCTGTCTCTGACCTTACTGTATCTCTGTCTCTGACCTTACTGTATCTCTGTCTCTGACCTTACTGTATCTCTGTCTCTGACCTTACTGTATCTCTGTATCTCTGTCTCTGACCTTACTGTATCTCTACCTCTGACCTTACTGTATCTCTACCTCTGACCTTACTGTATCTCTATCTCTGACCTTACTGTATCTCTGTCTCTGACCTTACTGTATCTCTCTCTGACCTTACTGTATCTCTGTCTCTGACCTTACTGTATCTCTGTCTCTGACCTTACTGTATCTCTGTCTCTGACCTTACTGTATCTCTGTCTCTGACCTTACTGTATCTCTGTCCTTACTGTATCTCTGTCTCTCTGTCTCTGACCTTACTGTATCTCTGTCTCTGACCTTACTGTATCTCTGTCTCTGACCTTACTGTATCTCTGTCTCTGACCTTACTGTATCTCTGTCTCTGACCTTACTGTATCTCTGTCTATGACGTAACTGTATCTCTGTCTCTGACCTTACTGTCTCTCTGTCTCTGACCTTACTGTATCTCTGTCTCTGACCTTACTGTATCTCTGCCTCTGACCTTACTGTATCTCTGTCTCTGACCTTACTGTATCTCTGTCTCTGACCTTACTGTATCTCTGTATCTCTGTCTCTGACCTTACTGTATCTCTACCTCTGACCTTACTGTATCTCTACCTCTGACCTTACTGTATCTCTATCTCTGACCTTACTGTATCTCTGTCTCTGACCTTACTGTATCTCTCTCTGACCTTACTGTATCTCTGTCTCTGACCTTACTGTATCTCTGTCTCTGACATTACTGTCTCTCTGTCTCTGACCTTACTGTATCTCTGTCTCTGACCTTACTGTATCTCTCTCTGACCTTACTGTATCTCTGTCTCTGACCTTACTGTATCTCTGTCTCTGACCTTACTGTATCTCTGTCTCTGACCTTACTGTATCTCTGTCTCTGACCTTACTGTATCTCTGTCTCTGACCTTACTGTATCTCTGTCTCTGACCTTACTGTATCTCTGTCTCTGACCTTACTGTATCTCTGTCTCTGACCTTACTGTATCTCTCTCTGACCTTACTGTATCTCTGTCTCTGTCTCTGACCTTACTGTATCTCTGTCTCTGACCTTACTGTATCTCTGTCTCTGACCTTACTGTATCTCTGTATCTCTGTCTCTGACCTTACTGTATCTCTACCTCTGACCTTACTGTATCTCTACCTCTGACCTTACTGTATCTCTATCTCTGACCTTACTGTATCTCTGTCTCTGACCTTACTGTATCTCTCTCTGACCTTACTGTATCTCTGTCTCTGACCTTACTGTATCTCTGTCTCTGACCTTACTGTATCTCTGTCTCTGACCTTACTGTATCTCTGTCTCTGACCTTACTGTATCTCTGTCTCTGACCTTACTGTATCTCTGTCTCTGACCTTACTGTATCTCTTGTCTCTGACCTTACTGTATCTCTGTCTCTGATCCTTACTGTATCTCTGTCTCTGACCTTACTGTATCTCTGTCTCTGACCTTACTGTATCTCTTCCTCTGACCTTACTGTATCTCTTCTCTGACCTACTGTAAATATCTGTCTCTGACCTTACTGTATCTCTGTATCTCTTGTCCTCTGACCTTACTGTATCTCTGTCTCTGACCTTACTGTATCTCTGTCTCTGACCTACTGTAGCTCTGTATCTCTGTCTCTGACCTTACTGTATCTCTGTCTCTGACCTTACTGTATCTCTGTTCTCTGTCTCTGACCTTACTGTATCTCTGTCTCTGACCTTACTGTATCTCTGTCTCTGACCTTACTGTATCTCTGTCTCTCTGTCTCTGACCTTACTGTATCTCTACTTCTGACCTTACTGTATCTCTATCTCTGACCTTACTGTATCTCTGTCTCTCTGTCTCTGACCTTACTGTATCTCTGTCTCTGACCTTACTGTATCTCTGTCTCTGACCTTACTGTATCTCTGTCTCTGACCTTACTGTATCTCTGTCTCTGACCTTACTGTATCTCTGTCTCTGACCTTACTGTATCTCTGTCTCTGACCTTACTGTATCTCTGTCTCTGACCTTACTGTATCTCTGTCTCTGACCTTACTGTATCTCTGTCTCTGACCTTACTGTATCTCTGTCTATGACCTTACTGTATCTCTGTCTCTGACCTTACTGTATCTCTGTCTCTGACCTTACTGTATCTCTGTCTCTGACCTTACTGTATCTCTGTCTATGACGTTACTGTATCTCTGTCTCTGACCTTACTGTATCTCTGTCTCTGACCTTACTGTATCTCTGTCTCTGACCTTACTGTATCTCTGTCTATGACCTTACTGTATCTCTGTCTCTGACCTTACTGTATCTCTGTCTCTGACCTTACTGTATCTCTGTCTATGACCTTACTGTATCTCTGTCTCTGACCTTACTGTATCTCTGTCTCTGACCTTACTGTAACTCTGTCTCTGACCTTACTGTATCTCTGTCTCTGACCTTACTGTAACTCTGTCTCTGACCTTACTGTATCTCTGTCTCTGACCTTACTGTATCTCTGTCTCTGACCTTACTGTATCTCTGTCTCTGACCTTACTGTATCTCTGTCTCTGACCTTACTGTATCTCTGTCTCTGACCTTACTGTATCTCTGTCTCTGACCTTACTGTATCTCTGTCTCTGACCTTACTGTATCTCTGTCTCTGACCTTACTGTATCTCTGTCTCTGACCTTACTGTATCTCTGTCTCTGACCTTACTGTAACTCTGTCTCTGACCTTACTGTATCTCTGTCTCTGACCTTACTGTATCTCTGTCTCTGACCTTACTGTATCTCTCTCTGTCCTTACTGTATCTCTGTCTCTGCCTTACTGTGTCTCTGCCCTGTCTCTCCCACAAACTATGAAACCAGTCTTTTTATCCTCTCAGTCAATTACAAGTATCCAATCATATACCGCCTGTGTTTCGGGGGGCTATTGTGATATGGTTACCTAATCCTATTGAGATGTATACTCGAGATCTTTATGTCACAGCTCTAACCTGTTCGAATACCATGTGCCAGGCCATATCATACCCTTTATTTGTCATAATCATCAATAATCTACCTGCAGGGATATTGCTTTATTACCTAAGAGCTAAACAGTGTGAATGGGCACACCTTAATCTTACCCAGCGATAACATTGCCCTATTCTAGAACCATCTACAAACCAAACAACTGTATTAATAACTTGTCAGTAAATTAATCAATTGCAAGCCTTTGACTGTACATGTTACTATACACTGCCGGCAGTTCCACACAGCCCTGTGCTGCCTGCCACATATTACTATACACTGCCGGCAGTTCCACACAGCCCTGTGCTGCCTGCCACATATTACTATACACTGCCGGCGGTTCCACACAGCCCTGTGCTGCCTGCCACATGTTACTATACACTGCCGGCGGTTCCATACAGCCCTGTGCTGCCTGCCACATGCAGAGAAGGAAAACTGTATATAAAGACTCCACTGTCTTGTGGTGATGCCTCTTTTTAGAGGAAAGGCCTCAGGAGTAAATCTAGGGAAAATCTGGAGCTGGAGTCCCCGATAGGCAGTTCGTGGTTGTATGTAGTACCGCTCTGGCTACTCCGGCAACTTCACCAGTCCCAAACTGTATCGTTCCTCCCGACCCTTTAGATCAAACAGCACTGTGGAGAGGATAGTGCTGTTACCTGGACAACAGCTGGTCCTTCCCTGGCTGGTACAGCGCTGAACCAACATGGGAAGCAGCAGTTTACAGGTTATAAGCAAAACATATTTATTGGCGTAGAGTTTGGCGTTTGCTTCAGACAGTGGTAGTGATCTTCGCATCTTATTGGAAAGCTACCATCCTCCCAAGCTGGGTAGCTAGTCAGTTAGGTGTGGTCCCGCCAAGGTTTGTCTTCCTCATTGGGTGCACGGGGATTACGTAAAAACCGACAGGCAGACCATGTAGTTATATAATGGGTGTCTGACGATATGTTACCATGACATCACATGTAGTTATATAATGGGTGTCTGACGATATGTTACTGTGACATCACATGTAGTTATATAATGGGTGTCTGAAGATATGTTACCATGACATCACATGTAGTTATATAATGGGTGTCTGACGATATGTTACTGTGACATCACATGTAGTTATATAACGGGTGTCTGACGATATGTTACGGTGACATCACATGTAGTTATATAATGGGTGTCTGATGATATGTTACCATGACATCACATGTAGTTATATAATGGGTGTCTGACGATATGTTACTGTGACATCACATGTAGTTATATAATGGGTGTCTGAAGATATGTTACTGTGACATCACATGTAGTTATATAATGGGTGTCTGAAGATATGTTACCATGACAACACATGTAGTTATATAACGGGTGTCTGACGATATGTTACGGTGACATCACATGTAGTTATATAATGGGTGTCTGAAGATATGTTACCATGACATCACATGTAGTTATATAATGGGTGTCTGACGATATGTTACTGTGACATCACATGTAGTTATATAATGGGTGTCTGACGATATGTTACGGTGACATCACATGTAGTTATATAACGGGTGTCTGATGATATGTTACGGTGACATCACATGTAGTTATATAATGGGTGTCTGACGATTTGACATCACATGTAGTTATATAATGGGTGTCTGACGATATGTTACGGTGACATCACATGTAGTTATATAATGGGTGTCTGACGATATGTTACGTTGACATCACATGTAGTTATATAATGGGTGTCTGACGATATGTTACTGTGACATCACATGTAGTTATATAATGGGTGTCTGACGATATGTTACTGTGACATCACATGTAGTTATATAATGGGTGTCTGACGATATGTTACTGTGACATCACATGTAGTTATATAATGGGTGTCTGATGATATGTTACGGTGACATCACATGTAGTTATATAATAGGTGTCTGATGATATGTTACGGTGACATCACATGTAGTTATATAATGGGTGTCTGACGATATGTTACTGTGACATCACATGTAGTTATATAATGGGTGTCTGACGATATGTTACCATGACATCACATGTAGTTATATAATGGGTGTCTGATGATATGTTACTGTGACATCACATGTAGTTATATAATGGGTGTCTGACAATATGACATCACATGTAGTTATATAATGGGTGTCTGACGATATGACATCACATGTAGTTATATAATGGGTGTCTGACAATATGACATCACATGTAGTTATATAATGGGTGTCTGACGATATGTTACTGTGACATCACATGTAGTTATATAATGGGTGTCTGACAATATGACATCACATGTAGTTATATAATGGGTGTCTGACGATATGTTACTGTGACATCACATGTAGTTATATAATGGGTGTCTGACAATATGACATCACATGTAGTTATATAATGGGTGTCTGACGATATGTTACTGTGACATCACATGTAGTTATATAATGGGTGTCTGACAATATGACATCACATGTAGTTATATAATGGGTGTCTGACAATATGACATCACATGTAGTTATATAACGGGTGTCTGACGATATGTTACTGTGACATCACATGTAGTTATATAATGGGTGTCTGACGATATGTTACGGTGACATCACATGTAGTTATATAATGGGTGTCTGACGATATGTTACGGTGACATCACATGTAGTTATATAATGGGTGTCTGACGATATGTTACTGTGACATCACATGTAGTTATATAATGGGTGTCTGACGATATGTTACGGTGACATCACATGTAGTTATATAATGGGTGTCTGACGATATGTTACGGTGACATCACATGTAGTTATATAATGGGTGTCTGACAATATGACATCACATGTAGTTATATAATGGGTGTCTGATGATATGTTACTGTGACATCACATGTAGTTATATAATGGGTGTCTGACGATATGTTACGTTGACATCACATGTAGTTATATAATGGGTGTCTGACGATATGTTACTGTGACATCACATGTAGTCATATAATGGGTGTCTGACGATATGACATCACATGTAGTTTTATAGTGGGGGTAACAATATCCGTGAAATAGTAAATGAAATGTTCCGATATATTATGACAGTATAAAGGCCCTAGATAGGGTTTTTGGGACAGACCCTTGTATTATATACTGGGAATGAAAGGTAAAATGGTTTCATCTCGTTTAATTTATAATACAATGCAAACCATTTCTATGACATAATGATGAATAGTAGTACTGTATTATATACCAACTATACAGTGTCTGAGGTCTAATGGACAGAGTTCCCCTAACCAGCCAGGTATGCTGAATACATGATAATTATTGAAGTTATAGTCTTTTTAATAAAAGGAAAGCATACCATGAATAAATCTACCATTACAACAGTAATGTGAATTAGTATAATAGAATTGACCGGATACTTAGTTGGATACTCAGGATAACTTATTAATACAAAACACATTTGGCACATTATAGGACATCATCTGAATAAATCACATCCATACAAACTGAATGTATGTAATCTTAACAAGTGGTTTTGTATTTCCTCGGAAGTCATAATAACATAGATGTAGCTATTATAAGAACATTTATATTTATGTAATATACTAAAATAGATTACAAGTACAATTGATATAAATATTTTCTTATTTGTCTAAGTGACTCTGAATCATCAATATAGATAATTTAACCAGAAATAGTCATACGTTTCTGAATGAAACGTAATTTATGTCATATCACAGATTTTTTTGTATTGATTGTAAATTTTGTTTTATTCACCCGGATTATATCAATACACTTATATATTATTGTATACGTTTGCTTGGTAATAAACCATAAGCCGTTCACATCCTGTCAGTTATATGAGCCGTCAGGTTGTAGCGTGACAACTCGATTCTCCTTCCTCGCCTTTTCAGCCGCAAACACTAGTAAATGACCGGCCAAGCTCTCCTCGGGACCAGTGACAATATCTGCCAAGGTTTCATTCTGTAATTTGAAAACAGGATTAAACTGTTAAGACAGGATAAAACAACAAGTCATGTTAATTAGACATAGATGTGGACAACAATTAACAAGTTATGTTAATTAGACATAGATGTGGACAAACAATTAACAAGTTTGTTAATTAGACATAGATGTGGACAAACAATTAACAAGTTTGTTAATTAGACATAGATGTGGACAACAATTAACAAGTTATGTTAATTAGACATAGATGTGGACCAACAATTAACAAGGGCCCAATGGGCCCAAATCGCTCACCTGCAATGCAGTGATCTTTTCATATATGGATCCTGCAGTTATTTGAAAGCATGCTACAGGACCAATATAATGTCTCTCTGCACTTTGGCTTTTCACTAAAAGTCATTTAAAGATTAAAGCATACTTGATCGACGTGACCTTGAATGTGAGTCAGGGTCATTCATTTGAAACAAGAGGCCCATGGGCCTTAACGGTCATCTGACAAACACTTACACTTACAGCAGGGACACACCCCTCAATCCAGCATTATTACCATAAATCATTTATCGCAGCCAGTTATGTTTTAGATCAAATTTGGTTTTTATCCATTTAGCTTGTCCAGGAAGAGCAGCATCATAAAGCAAAATTTTAGCCAAGTTCCCATTTTTGGGGCATGCCCCTCTGTCCCAATGGGTCAGACAAGACTCATTTATATCAATTAGGATTGCCTTTCCCCAATGATGTTTCATGCTAAATATAGTTGTAATCAATTAAGGCATTAAGGAGGAATTGCATTTTAAAGAAATGTTTAACCTAAGCGCTCCTTTTGCCCCATCTTTTTTTCCCCAGGGGCCAAACCTGTCTCATTAAACAAGAGGCCCATTGGCCTTAACGGTCATCTGACAAACACTTACACTTACAGCAGGGACACACCCCTCAATCCAGCATTATTACCATAAATTATTTATCGCAGCCAGTTATGTTTTAGATCAAATTTGGTTTTTATCCATTAAGCTTGTCCAGGAAGAGCAGCATCATAAAGCAAAATTTTAGCCAAGTTCCCATTTTTGGGGCATGCCCCTCTGTCCCAATGGGTCAGACAAGACTCATTTATATTAATTAGGATTGCCTTTCCCTAATGATGTTTCATACTAAATATGGTTGTAATCAATTAAGGCATTAAGGAGGAATTGCATTTTTAAGAATTTTTTAACCTAAGCACTCCTTTCGCCCCAACTTTTTTTCCCCAGGGGTCAGATCTGTCTCATTAAAAATATGATTGCCGTCACCTTATGTTTCACATCAAATTAGGTTGTAATCCACCAAAAGGTTAGGGAGGATTAGGATTTAACAGCAAATATTCACCAAAGTTCCCCTTTTGGGGCCCTGCCCTTCAGGCCCCAGGGGTCACACTAGCCTTGTTTATATAAAATATGACCACCTTTCCCAAAGGATGTTTCACACCATATTTTGTATTAATCCACCCAAAGGGTTAGAGAGAAGTAGGATTTATAGCAAAAATTCACCAAAGTTCCCCTTTTGGGGCCCCACCCCTCTGGCCCTAGGGGTCACACCAGCCTCATTTATATAAAATATGATTGTCCTCTCCGAATGAATCCACCAAAGGGTTAAGGAGGAGTAGGATTTTATAGCAAAATTTCGTCAAAGTTCCCCCTTTTGGGGCCCCACCCCTCTGGCCCTTGGGGCCACACTAGCCTTATTTATATAAAATATGATCGCCCTCGCCGAATGAATCCACCAAAGGGTTAAGTAGGAGTAGGATTTTATAGCAAAATTTCGTCAAAGTTCCCCTTTTGGGGCCCCGCCCT
Organism: Pecten maximus; assembly: GCF_902652985.1. Taxonomy (NCBI): domain Eukaryota; kingdom Metazoa; phylum Mollusca; class Bivalvia; order Pectinida; family Pectinidae; genus Pecten; species Pecten maximus. The sequence goes on along the minus strand of NC_047023.1, from coordinate 45,203,104 downwards.
TCTGGCCCCAGGGGCCACACCAGCCTAATCTATATAAAATATGACCACCCTCCCCCAATGATGTTTCACACCATATCTTGTTGAAATTCACCACAGAGTTAAGGAGGAGTGGGATTTTATAGCAAAATTTCATCAAAGTTCCCCTTTTGGAGCCCCGCCCTTCTGGCCCCAGGGGCCACACCAGCCTCATTTATATAAAATATGACCACCCTCCCCCAATGAAGTTTCACACAATATCTGGATGAAATCCACCAAAGGGTTAAGGACGAGTAGGATTTTATAGCAAAATTTCATCAAAGTTCCCTTTTTTGGGCCCAGTCCCTCTGGTCCCAGGGCTCACACCAGCCTCATTTATATAAAATATGACCACCCTCCCCCAATGATGTTTCACACCAAATTTTGTTGTAATCCACCAAAGGGTAAAGGAGGAGTAGGATTTTATAGCAAATATCCACCAAAGTTCCCTATTTGGGGCCCGGCTCCTCTGGTCCCAGGGGTCAGACCAGCCTCGTTTGTATAAAATATGATTGTCCTCCTCCAACGATGTTCCACACCAAATTTTGTAATAATCTACTTTTGGGTTTTGGAGGAGTAGTATTTTAAAGCAAAATTTCATCAAAGTTGCCCTTTTGGGGACCCCGCACCTCTGGCCCCAGGGGTCACACTAGCCTCATTTATATAAAATATGACCGCCCTCCCCAAATGATGTTTCACAACATATCTGGTTGAAATCCACTAAAGGGTTAAGGCGGAGTAGGATTTTATAGCAAAATTTCATCAAAGTTCCCCATTTGGGGCCCCGCCCCTCAGGCCCCAGGGGTCACACTAGTTTCATTTATATAAAATATGACTGCCCTCCCCAAATGATGTTTCACAACATATCTGGTTGAAATCCACTAAAGGGTTATGGAGGAGTAGGATTTTATAGCAAAATTTCATCAAAGTTCCCCATTTGGGGCCCCGCCCCTCAGGCCCTAGGGGTCACACTAGCCTCATTTATATAAAATATGATCACCCTCCCCCAATGATGTTTCACACAATATCTGGTTGAAATCCACTAAAGGGTTAAGGAGGAGTAGGATTTTATAGCAAAATTTCATCAAAGTTCCCCTTTTGGGGCCCCGCCCCTCAGGCCCCAGGGGTCACACCAACTTCATTAATGTAAAATATGACCGCCCTCCCCCAATGATGTTTCACACCAAATTTAGTTGTAATCCACCCAAGGGTAAAGGAGGAGTAGGATTTTATAGCAATATTCACCTAAGTTCCCTTTTTGGGGCCCCGCCCCTCTGGCCCCAGGCGTCAGACCAGCCTCATTTATATAAAATATGATTGCCCTCTCCCAATGATGCTTCAAACCAAATTTGGAAGTAATCCACCCAAGCGTTCAGGAGGAGTAGCGTTTTGAAAGAAAAAGTTTACGGACGGCGCACGGCGCACGGCGGACGACGACGGACGAAGCACGATGACTATAGGTCATCCTGACCCTTTGGGTCAGATGACCTAAAAATATGATTGCCGTCACCTTATGTTTCACATCAAATTAGGTTGTAATCCACCAAAAGGTTAGGGAGGATTAGGATTTAACAGCAAATATTCACCAAAGTTCCCCTTTTGGGGCCCTGCCCCTCAGGCCCCAGGGGTCACACTAGCCTCGTTTATATAAAATATGACCACCCTTCCCAAAGGATGTTTCACACCATATTTTGTATTAATCCACCCAAGGGTTAGAGAGAAGTAGGATTTAAAGCAAAAATTCACCAAAGTTCCCCTTTTGGGGCCCCGCCCCTCTGGCCCTAGGGGTCAAACCAGCCTCATTTATATAAAATATGATTGTCCTCCTCCAATGATGTTTCACACCAAATTTGGTAATAATTCACTATGGGGGTTAGGAGGAGTAGTATTGTAAAGCAAAATTTCATCAAAGTTCCCCTTTTGGGGCCCTGCCCTTCTGGCCCCAGGGGCCACACCAGCCTAATTTATATAAAATATGACCACCTTCTCCCAATGATGTTTCACACCATATCTTGTTGAAATCCACCAAAGGGTTAAGGAGGAGTAGGATTTTATAGCAAAATGTCATCAAAGTTCCCCTTTTGGGGCCCCGCCCCTCTGGCCCCAGGGGCCACACCAGCCTCATTTATATAAAATATGACCACCCTCCCCCAATGATGTTTCACACAATATCTGGATGAAATCCACCAAAGGGTTAAGGACGAGTAGGATTTTATAGCAAAATTTCATCAAAGTTCCCTTTTTTGGGCCCGTCACTCTGGCCCCAGGGCTCACACCAGCCTCATTTATATAAAATATGACCACCCTCCCCCAATGATGTTTCACACCATATTTCGTATAAATCCACCCAAGGATTAGAGAGAAGTAGGATTTATAGCAAAAATTCACCAAAGTTCCCCTTTTGGGGGCCCCGCCCCTCTGGCCCTAGGGGTCAAACCAGCCTCATTTATATAAAATATGATTTTCCTCCTCCAATGATGTTTCACACCAAATTTGGTAATAATTCACTATGGGGGTTAGGAGGAGTAGTATTTTAAAGCAAAATTTCATCGAAAGTTCCCCTTTTGGGGCCCTGCCCTTCTGGCCCCAGGGGCCACACCAGCCTAATTTATATAAAATATGACCACCCTCCCCCAATGATGTTTCACACCATATCTTATTGAAATCCACCAAAGGGTTAAGGAGGAGTAGGATTTTATAGCAAAATTTCATCAAAGTTCCCCTTTTGGGGCCCCGCCCTTCTGGCCCCAGGGGCCACACCAGCCAAATTTATATAAAATATGATTGTCCTCCTCCAATGATGTTTCACACCAAATTTGGTAATAATTCACTATGGGGGTTAAGGACGAGTAGGATTTTATAGCAAAATTTCATCAAAGTTCCCTTTTTTGGGCCCGTCACTCTGGCCCCAGGGCTCACACCAGCCTCATTTATATAAAATATGACCACCCTCCCCCAATGATGTTTCACACCAAATTTAGTTGTAATCCACCAAAGGGTAAAGGAGGAGTAGGATTTTATAGCAAATATCCACCAAAGTTCCCTATTTAGGGCCCGCGCGGCCCCTCTGGCCCTAGGGGTCAGACCAGCCTCGTTTATATAAAATATGATTGTCCTCCTCCAACGATGTTCCACACCAAATTTTGTAATAATCTACTTTTGGGTTTTGGAGGAGTAGTATTTTAAAGCAAAATTTCATCAAAGTTGCCCTTTTGGGGCCCCGCATCTCTGGCCCCAGGGGTCACACTAGCCTCATTTATATAAAATATGACCGCCCTCCCCAAATGATGTTTCACAACATATCTGGTTGAAATCCACTAAAGGGTTAAGGAGGAGTAGGATTTTATAGCAAAATTTCATCAAAGTTCCCCATTTGGGGCCCCGCCCCTCAGGCCCCAGGGGTCACACTAGCCTCATTTATATAAAATATGACCGCCCTCCCCAAATGATGTTTCACAACATATCTGGTTGAAATCCACTAAAGGGTTAAGGAGGAGTAGGATTTTATAGCAAAATTTCATCAAAGTTCCCCATTTGGGGCCCCGCCCCTCAGGCCCTAGGGGCCACACCAGCCTCATTTATATAAAATATGATCACCCTCCCCAAATGATATTTCACACAATATCTGGTCGAAATCCACTAAAGGGTTAAGGAGGAGTAGGATTTTATAGCAAAATTTCATCAAAGTTCCCCTTTTTGGGCCCCACCCCTCAGGCCCCAGGGGTCACACCAACTTCATTTATATAAAATATGACCGCCCTCCCCCAATGATGTTTCCAACCAAATTTAGTTGTAATCCACCAAAGGGTAAAGGAGGAGTAGGATTTTATAGCAATATTCACCTAAGTTCCCTTTTCGGATCCCCGCCCTTCTGGCCCCAGGGGTCAGACCAGCCTCATTTATATAAAATATGATTGCCCTCCCCCAATGATGCTTCAAACCAAATTTGGAAGTAATCCACCCAAGCGTTAAGGAGGAGTAGCGTTTTGAAAGAAAAAGTTTACGGACGGCGCACGGCGCACGGCGGACGACGACAGACGAAGCACGATGACTATAGGTCATCCTGACCCTTTGGGTCAGATGACCTAAAAACTTGGTAGCCCTTCACCCCAGCATGCTACAGGCCCAATATGAGGTCTCTGGGCCTTTTGGTTATTGAGAAGAAGTTGCTTGAATGGAAAAGTTGACGCTGGACGGACGGCCGGACGGACGACGGACGGATGGACGACGGACGCCGCGCTACGGCATAAGCTCACTTGCCCTTCGGGCAGGTGAGCTAAAAAGTTTGTTAATTAGACATAGATGTGGACAACAATTAACAAGTTATGTTAATTAGACATAGATGTGGATAACAATTAACAAGTTATGTTAATTAGACATAGATGTGGACAAACAATTAACAAGATTGTTAATTAGACATAGATGTGGACAACAATTAACAAGTTATGTTAATTAGACATAGATGTGGACAACAATTACCAAGTTATGTTAATTAGACATAGATGTGGACAACAATTAACAAGTTATGTTAATTAGACATAGATATGGACAACAATTAACAAGTTTGTTAATTAGACATAGATGTGGACAACAATTAACAAGTAATGTTAATTAGACATAGATGTGGACAACAATTAACAAGTTATGTTAATTAGACATAGATGTGGACAACAATTAACAAGTAATGTTAATTAGACATAGATGTGGACAACAATTAACAAGTTATGTTAATTAGACATAGATGTGGACAACAATTAATAAGTAATGTTAATTAGACATAGATGTGGACAACAATTAACAAGTTATGTTAATTAGACATAGATGTGGACAACAATTAACAAGTAATGTTAATTAGACATAGATGTGGACAACAATTAACAAGTTATGTTAATTAGACATAGATGTGGACAACAATTAAAAGTAAAAGGGTTATTCTCACTTTCTTTCCCTGCACAGTGAGTTCAACACCTGGATTATCAAGGATATATTAAGCCGTACTGTAAAATGTCTGACATGTGTCGAAAGGGTTTGGTCATTTAGTCATATCCAAATGTTTGACCATTCAGTCATGTCGAAAGGTTTGACCATTCAGTCATGTTGAAAGGTTTGACCATTCAGTCATGTCCAAAGGTTTGATCATTCAGTCATGTCCAAAGGTTTGATCATTCAGTCATATCCAAAGGTTTGATCATTCAGTCATGTCGAAAGGTTTGGTCATTCAGTCATGTCGAAAGGTTTGACCATTCAGTCATGTCGAAAGGTTTGACCATTCAGTCATGTCGAAAGGTTTGGTCTTTCAGTCATGCCCAAAGGTTTGGTCATTCAGTCATGTCCAAATGTTTGGTCATTTTCTAAATGTTTTGGCTTGCCTTGAGGAGTCAGTATTTTGATACGTGAGCTATATAAATATGGCCGATGTATTCATTGTTTTATTCAACATTTAATAATGCATATATACTATTAAAATCTAAATTAGTTTTTCACTAAATTTACTGTTTTTGTAAAATCATTTTAATAAAATGTATATGTTGACCATTCTGCCTGCTCTAAGTGGTCATTCCAGACCTATATAAAGCTATAACTTACGGCAACACTGCTGACAAAGGAATGTATACAGTGGAAGTCAGCGCCCCCATGTCCCGATATTCCACTCATCCTTGTGGATTCAGCTGGATATTCATCTGAAAAGGAATCTCTTAGTATATATGTCTATCTGTTTGATAGCATATCTGTGTCTATAATCAGTTAATGATTCATCATAATATCCTAATCTTTATATTTGACACTTGGGTAGGTTCTTCCATCTTTTTTTTGTTTAAGTATCAAAACATCATAACTTAAATTATTGGATGTATCTGTCACAATCAGATATCAAGAATCTCTTCCTCTGTAAGAGTCACAAAGAGATTTGTTATCACATCGAATGACCTTCATTGGATCTCTGTAAGACATTGAATGACCTTTATTGGATCTCTGTAAGACATCAAATGACCTTTATTGGATCTCTGTAAGACATCAAATGACCTTTATTGGATCTCTGTAAGACATTGAATGACCTTTATTGGATCTCTGTAAGACATTGAATGACCTTTATTGGATCTCTGTAAGACATTGAATGACCTTTATTGGATCTCTGTAAGACATCGAATGACCTTTATTGGATCTCTGTAAGACATCGAATGACCTTTATTGGATCTCTGTAAGACATCGAATGACTTTTATTGGATCTCTGTAAGACATCGAATGACCTTTATTGGATCTCTGTAAGACATCGAATGACTTTTATTGGATCTCTGTAAGACATCGAATGACCTTTATTGGATCTCTGTAAGACTATTATTTTCTCTACTATTCTCTTCTTCCTCTAGTATGTTACAAAATAACGTATAGAATTGAATAAATTCAAGGATTTTAAAATAAGTTCTGAGGTTTAATCAGTCAATAAGTAATAAACTTAATATAAACAAGCCATGGGCATAATTGGGTGGTAGGTATACACGCACCAGTTCAGGGGCAGTTATAGTCAGTATGAGAAATTACCATGTCAAATCCAGATCAGGAATACGAACACAATATGTCAGAATAATAGCTGTAGGATTCTGTAAGTACCAATATCAGTGTGCCTATACGCTTAACAGGTAGGGAAGGGTGACAGGGCTAATTAATTATCCAATACGGTATACTATAAAAGGTAGGCAGATTATAGGGTCAGGGAGATGGAGACAGAGAATAACACAGAGACCTACGGACACACTTGACGGAAGGACCGGTAAGTAAGAGAAAGACAGAGCTGACCAGCTATTGAAGAAATAAACATCTTTAATCTTGAAATTGGACTTTACAAGTATTGTGTCATAAGCAACCATTAGAAAACATAAGGAACCTACAGGGACAGATCCATCAAGAACTCTGATAAATAGTATTAACAAACTTAAACTAATACAAGAGAAATCTATCTTTGATAAATAGGGTCAATAAACTTAAACTAATACAAGAGGAATCTATCTCTGATAAATAGGGTTAACAAACTTAAACTAATACAAGAGGAATCTATCTCTGATAAATAGGGTTAACAAACTTAAACTAATACAAGAGAAATCTATCTCTGATAAAAAGAATTAACAAACTTAAACTAATACAAGAGAAATCTATCTCTGAGAAATAGAATTAACAAACTTAAACTAATACATTTAAGAGAAATCTATCTCTGATAAATAGGGTTAATAAACTTAAACTAATACAAGAGGAATCTATCTCTGATAAATAGGGTTAACAAACTTAAACTAATACAAGAGAAATCTATCTCTGATAAATAGAATTAACAAACTTAAACTAATACAAGAGAAATCTTTCTCTGATGAAAAGAATTAACAAACTTAAAATAATACAAGAGAAATCTATCTCTGATAAATAGAATTAACAAACTTAAACTAATACAAGAGAAATCTATCTCTGAGAAATATAGGGTCAACAAACTTAAACTAATACAAGAGGAATCTATCTCTGAGAAATAGAATTAACAAACTTAAACTAATACAAGAGAAATCTATCTCTGATAAATAGGGTTAACAAACTTAAACTAATACAAGCGGAATCTTATAAAGAGAAGTTATAAAGTCATATGTATTAGTAAGTTATAAAGTCATATGTATAAGTTATAAAGTCATATGTATTAGTAAGTTATAAAGTCATGTGTATAAGTTATAAAGTCATATGTATTAGTAAGTTATAAAGTCGTGTGTATTAGTTATAAAGTCATATGTATTAGTAAGTTATAAAGTCATATGTATTAGTAAGTTATAAAGTCGTGTGTATTAGTTATAAAGTCATGTGTATTAGTTATAAAGTCATATGTATTAGTAAGTTATAAAGTCGTGTGTATTAGTTATAAAGTCATATGTATTAGTTATAAAGTCATATGTATTAGTAAGTTATAAAGTCATATGTATTAGTAAGTTATAAAGTCATATGTATTAGTAAGTTATAAAGTCATATGTATTAGTAAGTTATAAAGTCATATGTATTAGTAAGTTATAAAGTCATATGTATTAGTAAGTTATAAAGTCGTGTGTATTAGTAAGTTATAAAGTCGTGTGTATTAGTAAGTTATAAAGTCATGTGTATTTGTAAGTTATAAAGTCGTATGTATTAGTAAGTTATAAAGTCATGTATATTAGTAAGTTACAAAGTCATGTATATTAGTAAGTTATAAAGTCATGTGTATCAGTAAGTTATAAAGTCATGTGTATTAGTAAGTTATAAAGTCATATGTATTAGTAAGTTATAAAGTCATATGTATTAGTAAGTTATAAAGTCATATGTATTAGTAAGTTATAAAGTCATAAGTATTAGTAAGTTATAAAGTCATATGTATTAGTAAGTTATAAAGTCATGTGTATTAGTAAGTTATAAAGTCATATGTATTAGTAAGTTATAAAGTCATATGTATTAGTAAGTTATAAAGTCATATGTATAAGTTATAAAGTCATATGTATTAGTTATAAAGTCATATGTATTAGTTATAAAGTCATATGTATTAGTAAGTTATAAAGTCATATGTATTAGTTATAAAGTCATATGTATTAGTAAGTTATAAAGTCATATGTATTAGTAAGTTATAAAGTCATAAGTATTAGTAAGTTATCAAGTCATGTGTATAAGTAAGTTATAAAGTCATGTGTATAAGTAAGTTATAAAGTCATATGTATTAGTGAGTTATAAAGTCATATGTATTAGTAAGTTATAAAGTCATATGTATTAGTAAGTTATAAAGTCATGTGTATTAGTAAGTTATAAAGTCATATGTATTAGTAAGTTATAAAGTCATGTGTATTAGTAAGTTATAAAGTCATGTGTATTAGTAAGTTATAAAGTCATATGTATAAGTTATAAAGTCATATGTATTAGTAAGTTATAAAGTCATATGTATTAGTAAGTTATAAAGTCATGTGTATTAGTAAGTTATAAAGTCATGTGTATTAGTAAGTTATAAAGTCATGTGTATTAGTAAGTTATAAAGTCATGTGTATTAGTAAGTTATAAAGTCATATGTATAAGTTATAAAGTCATATGTATTAGTAAGTTATAAAGTCATATGTATTAGTAAGTTATAAAGTCATGTGTATTAGTAAGTTATAAAGTCATATGTATAAGTTATAAAGTCATATGTATTAGTAAGTTATAAAGTCATGTGTATTAGTAAGTTATAAAGTCATGTATTAGTAAGTTATAAAGTCATATGTATTAGTTATAAAGTCGTGTGTATTAGTAAGTTATAAAGTCATATGTATTAGTAAGTTATCAAGTCATGTGTATTAGTAAGTTATAAAGTCATGTATATTAGTAAGTTATAAAGTCATATGTATTAGTAAGTTATAAAGTCATATGTATTAGTAAGTTATAAAGTCATGTGTATTAGTAAGTTATAAAGTCGTGTGTATTAGTAAGTTATAAAGTCATATGTATTAGTAAGTTATCAAGTCATGTGTATTAGTAAGTTATAAAGTCATGTATATTAGTAAGTTATAAAGTCATATGTATTAGTAAGTTATAAAGTCATGTGTATTAGTAAGTTATAAAGTCATAAGTATTAGTAAGTTATAAAGTCATATGTATTAGTAAGTTATAAAGTCATATGTATTAGTAAGTTATAAAGTCATATGTATTAGTAAGTTATAAAGTCGTATGTATTAGTTATAAAGTCATATGTATTAGTAAGTTATCAAGTCATGTATATTAGTAAGTTATAAAGTCATGCGTATTAGTAAGTTATAAAGTCATGTGTATTAGTAAGTTATAAAGTCATGTGTATTAGTAAGTTATAAAGTCATATGTATTAGTAAGTTATAAAGTCATGTATATTAGTAAGTTATAAAGTCATATGTATTAGTAAGTTATAAAGTCATAAGTATTAGTAAGTTATAAAGTCATATGTATTAGTAAGTTATAAAGTCATATGTATTAGTAAGTTATAAAGTCATATGTATTAGTAAGTTATAAAGTCGTATGTATTAGTTATAAAGTCATGTGTATTAGTAAGTTATAAAGTCATATGTATTAGTAAGTTATAAAGTCATGTGTTTTAGTAAGTTATAAAGTCATGTGTATTAGTAAGTTATAAAGTCATACATATAAGTTATAAAGTCATGTGTATTAGTAAGTTATAAAGTCATATGTATTAGTAAGTTGTAAAGTCATATGTATTAGTAAGTTATAAAGTCATGTGTATTAGTAAGTTATAAAGTCATGTGTATTAGTAAGTTATAAAGTCATATGTATTAGTAAGTTATAAAGTCATATAAATTAGTAAATTATAAAGTCATGTGTATTAGTAAGTTATAAAGTCATGTGTATTAGTAAGTTATAAAGTCATATAAATTAGAAAATTATAAAGTCATGTGTATTAGTAAGTTATAAAGTCATACATATTAGTTATAAAGTCATGTGTATTAGTAAGTTATAAAGTCATATGTATTAGTAAGTTATAAAGTCGTATGTATTAGTTATAAAGTCATGTGTATTAGTAAGTTATAAAGTCATGTGTATTAGTAAGTTATGAAGTCATATGTATTAGTTATAAAGTCATGTGTATTAGTAAGTTATAAAGTCATATGTATTAGTAAGTTACAAAGCCATATGTATTAGTAAGTTATAAAGTCATATGTATAAGTAAGTTATAAAGTCATATGTATTAGTAAGTTATAAAGTCATATGTATTAGTAAGTTATAAAGTCATGTGTATTAGTAAGTTATAAAGTCATGTGTATTAGTAAGTTATAAAGTCATGTGTATTAGTAAGTTATAAAGTCATGTGTATTAGGAAGTTATAAAGTCATATGTATTAGTAAGTTATAAAGTCATGTGTATTAGTAAGTTATAAAGTCATGTGTATTAGTAAGTTATAAAGTCATACGTATTAGTAAGTTATAAAGTCATACGTATTAGTTATAAAGTCATATGTATTAGTAAGTTATAAAGTCATATGTATTAGTTATAAAGTCATATGTATTAGTAAGTTATAAAGTCATGTGTATTAGTAAGTTATCAAGTCATATGTATTAGTAAGTTATAAAGTCATATGTATTAGTAAGTTATAAAGTCATGTGTATTAGTAAGTTATAAAGTCATGTGTATTAGTAAGTTATAAAGTCATATGTATTAGTTATAAAGTCATGTGTATTAGTAAGTTATAAAGTCGTGTGTATTAGTAAGTTATAAAGTCATATGTATTAGTAAGTTATAAAGTCATATGTATTAGTAAGTTATAAAGTCATATGTATTAGTAAGTTATAAAGTCATATGAATTAGTTATAAAGTCATATGTATTAGTAAGTTATAAAGTCATATGTATTAGTAAGTTATAAAGTCATGTGTATTAGTAAGTTATAAAGTCATACGTATTAGTAAGTTATAAAGTCATATGTATTAGTAAGTTATAAAGTCATGTGTATTAGTAAGTTATAAAGTCATATGTATTAGTAAGTTATAAAGTCATATGAATTAGTTATAAAGTCATATGTATTAGTAAGTTATAAAGTCATACGTATTAGTAAGTTATAAAGTCATATGTATTAGTTATAAAGTCGTGTGTATTAGTAAGTTATAAAGTCATATGTATTAGTAAGTTATAAAGTCATGTGTATTAGTAAGTTATAAAGTCATGTGTATTAGGAAGTTATAAAGTCATATGTATTAGTAAGTTATAAAGTCATATGTATTAGTTATAAAGTCATATGAATTAGTTATAAAGTCATGTGTATTAGTAAGTTATAAAGTCATATGTATTAGTAAGTTATAAAGTGATATGTATTAGTAAGTTATAAAGTCATATGTATTAGTTATAAAGTCGTGTGTATTAGTAAGTTATAAAGTCATATGTATTAGTAAGTTATAAAGTCATGTGTATTAGTAAGTTATAAAGTCATGTGTATTAGGAAGTTATAAAGTCATATGTATTAGTAAGTTATAAAGTCATGTGTATTAGTAAGTTATAAAGTCATGTGTATTAGTAAGTTATAAAGTCATACGTATTAGTAAGTTATAAAGTCATACGTATTAGTTATAAAGTCATACGTATTAGTTATAAAGTCATATGTATTAGTAAGTTATAAAGTCATATGTATTAGTAAGTTATAAAGTCATAAGTATTAGTAAGTTATCAAGTCATGTGTATAAGTAAGTTATAAAGTCATGTGTATAAGTAAGTTATAAAGTCATATGTATTAGTAAGTTATAAAGTCATATGTATTAGTAAGTTATAAAGTCATATGTATTAGTAAGTTATAAAGTCATGTGTATTAGTAAGTTATAAAGTCATATGTATTAGTAAGTTATAAAGTCATGTGTATTAGTAAGTTATAAAGTCATATGTATTAGTAAGTTATAAAGTCATATGTATTAGTAAGTTATAAAGTCGTATGTATTAGTTATAAAGTCATATGTATTAGTAAGTTATCAAGTCATGTATATTAGTAAGTTATAAAGTCATGTGTATTAGTAAGTTATAAAGTCATGTGTATTAGTAAGTTATAAAGTCATATGTATTAGTAAGTTATAAAGTCATGTGTATTAGTAAGTTATCAAGTCATATGTATAAGTTATAAAGTCATATGTATTAGTAAGTTATAAAGTCATATGTATTAGTAAGTTATAAAGTCATGTGTATTAGTAAGTTATAAAGTCATGTGTATTAGTAAGTTATAAAGTCATATGTATTAGTAAGTTATAAAGTCATGTGTATTAGTTATAAAGTCATATGTATTAGTAAGTTATAAAGTCATGTGTATTAGTAAGTTATAAAGTCATGTGTATTAGTTATAAAGTCATATGTATTAGTAAGTTATAAAGTCATATGTATTAGTTATAAAGTCATATGTATTAGTTATAAAGTCGTGTGTATTAGTAAGTTATAAAGTCATATGTATTAGTAAGTTATAAAGTCATGTGTATTAGTAAGTTATAAAGTCATATGTATTAGTAAGTTATAAAGTCGTGTGTATTAGTAAGTTATAAAGTCATGTGTATTAGTTATAAAGTCATATGTATTAGTAAGTTATAAAGTCATATGTATTAGTTATAAAGTCATGTGTATTAGTAAGTTATCAAGTCATATGTATTAGTAAGTTACAAAGCCATATGTATTAGTAAGTTATAAAGTCATATGTATAAGTAAGTTATAAAGTCATATGTATTAGTAAGTTATAAAGTCATATGTATTAGTAAGTTATAAAGTCGTGTGTATTAGTAAGTTATAAAGTCATGTGTATAAGTAAGTTATAAAGTCATGTGTATAAGTAAGTTATAAAGTCGTGTGTATTAGTAAGTTATAAAGTCATATGTATTAGTAAGTTATAAAGTCGTGTGTATTAGTAAGTTATAAAGTCATGTGTATTAGTAAGTTATAAAGTCATGTGTATTAGTAAGTTATAAAGTCATGTGTATTAGGAAGTTATAAAGTCATGTGTATTAGTAAGTTATAAAGTCATATGTATTAGTAAGTTATAAAGTCATACGTATTAGTAAGTTATAAAGTCATGTGTATTAGTAAGTTATAAAGTCATACGTATTAGTAAGTTATAAAGTCATATGTATTAGTAAGTTATAAAGTCATGTGTATTAGTAAGTTATAAAGTCATGTGTATTAGTAAGTTATAAAGTCATATGTATTAGTAAGTTATAAAGTCATGTGTATTAGTAAGTTATAAAGTCATGTGTATTAGTAAGTTATAAAGTCATGTGTATTAGTTATAAAGTCATATGTATTAGTAAGTTATAAAGTCATATGTATTAGTAAGTTATAAAGTCATATGTATTAGTAAGTTATAAAGTCATGTGTATTAGTAAGTTATAAAGTCATATGTATTAGTTATAAAGTCATATGTATTAGTAAGTTATAAAGTCATATGTATTAGTTATAAAGTCATATGTATTAGTTATAAAGTCGTGTGTATTAGTAAGTTATAAAGTCATGTGTATTAGTAAGTTATAAAGTCATGTGTATTAGTAAGTTATAAAGTCATGTGTATTAGTAAGTTATAAAGTCATGTGTATTAGGAAGTTATAAAGTCATATGTATTAGTAAGTTATCAAGTCATATGTATTAGTAAGTTATAAAGTCATGTGTATTAGTAAGTTATAAAGTCATGTGTATTAGTTATAAAGTCATATGTATTAGTAAGTTATAAAGTCATATGTATTAGTTATAAAGTCATATGTATTAGTTATAAAGTCGTGTGTATTAGTAAGTTATAAAGTCATGTGTATTAGTAAGTTATAAAGTCATGTGTATTAGTAAGTTATAAAGTCATGTGTATTAGTAACTTATAAAGTCATGTGTATTAGGAAGTTATAAAGTCATATGTATTAGTAAGTTATAAAGTCATATGTATTAGTAAGTTATAAAGTCGTGTGTATTAGTAAGTTATAAAGTCATACGTATTAGTAAGTTATAAAGTCATGTGTATTAGTAAGTTATAAAGTCATATGTATTAGTAAGTTATAAAGTCATGTGTATTAGTAAGTTATAAAGTCATATGTATTAGTAAGTTATAAAGTCATGTGTATTAGTAAGTTATAAAGTCATATGTATTAGTAAGTTATAAAGTCATGTGTATTAGTAAGTTATAAAGTCATACGTATTAGTAAGTTATAAAGTCATACGTATTAGTAAGTTATAAAGTCATACGTATTAGTAAGTTATAAAGTCATATGTATTAGTAAGTTATAAAGTCATGTGTATTAGTAAGTTATAAAGTCATACGTATTAGTAAGTTATAAAGTCATGTGTATTAGTAAGTTATAAAGTCATACGTATTAGTAAGTTATAAAGTCATATGTATTAGTAAGTTATAAAGTCATGTGTATTAGTAAGTTATAAAGTCATGTGTATTAGTTATAAAGTCATATGTATTAGTAAGTTATAAAGTGATACGTATTAGTAAGTTATAAAGTCATGTGTATTAGTAAGTTATAAAGTCATGTGTATTAGTTATAAAGTCATATGTATTAGTAAGTTATAAAGTCATGTGTATTAGTTATAAAGTCATATGTATTAGTAAGTTATAAAGTCATATGTATTAGTTATAAAGTCATATGTATTAGTAAGTTATAAAGTCATGTGTATTAGTAAGTTATAAAGTCATGTGTATTAGTAAGTTATAAAGTCATATGTATTAGTAAGTTATAAAGTCATATGTATTAGTAAGTTATAAAGTCATATGTATTAGTAAGTTATAAAGTCATATGTATTAGTAAGTTATAAAGTCATATGTATTAGTTATAAAGTCATATGTATTAGTTATAAAGTCGTGTGTATTAGTAAGTTATAAAGTCATGTGTATTAGTAAGTTATAAAGTCATGTGTATTAGTAAGTTATAAAGTCATAAGTATTAGTAAGTTATAAAGTCATATGTATTAGTAAGTTATAAAGTCATATGTATTAGTAAGTTATCAAGTCATGTATATTAGTAAGTTATAAAGTCATATGTATTAGTAAGTTATAAAGTCATATGTATTAGTAAGTTATAAAGTCATGTGTATTAGTAAGTTATCAAGTCATATGTATTAGTAACTTATAAAGTCATAAGTATTAGTAAGTTATAAAGTCATGTGTATTAGTAAGTTATAAAGTCATATGTATTAGTAAGTTATCAAGTCATGTATATTAGTAAGTTACAAAGTGATATGTATTAGTAAGTTATAAAGTCATGTGTATTTAGTAAGTTATAAATTCATATGTATTAGTTATAAAGTCGTGTGTATTAGTAAGTTATAAAGTCATGTGTATTAGTAAGTTATAAAGTCATAAGTATTAGTAAGTTATAAAGTCATATGTATTAGTAAGTTATAAAGTCATGTGTATTAGTAAGTTATAAAGTCATGTGTATTAGTAACTTATAAAGTCGTGTGTATTAGTAACTTATAAAGTCGTGTGTATTAGTTATAAAGTCGTGTGTAGTAAGTTTAATTATTTTAAGTAAATGACAAGGCACAAAATAGTGATAAGAAAACTTACGAGTTTGTCCAGTCAAGAAGTCAAAATACTGGATCACTGGACAGCTGGTCGCTATACAAGACAGTTGCCCCTGTGTTTATAATAATTATATAAAAGAATATACAGTCAAACTCATCTGGAACTTTTTGTACTTTATTTTTCTTTTATAAAGATCACCGAGGATCTGTTGAATAAGATTGCTTAAGATTACTTGTGAAATAATGTGATTATTTGTGGTTACTTGTGAAGTAATGTGATTATTTGTGGTTACTTGTGAAGTAATGTGATTATTTGTGGTTACTTGTGAAATAATGTGATTATTTGTGGTTACTTGTGAAGTAATGTGATTATTTGTGGTTACTTGTGAAGTAATGTGATTATTTGTGGTTACTTGTGAAGTAATGTGATTATTTGTGGTTACTTGTGAAGTAATGTGATTATTTGTGGTTACTTGTGAAGTAATGTGATTATTTGTGGTTACTTGTGAAATAATGTGATTATTTGTGGTTACTTGTGAAGTAATGTGATTATTTGTGGTTACTTGTGAAGTAATGTGATTATTTGTGGTTACTTGTGAAGTAATGTGATTATTTGTGGTTACTTGTGAAGTAATGTGATTATTTGTGGTTACTTGTGAAGTAATGTGATTATTTGTGGTTACTTGTGAAGTAATGTGATTATTTGTGGTTACTTGTGAAGTAATGTGATTATTTGTGGTTACTTGTTAAGTAATGTGATTATTTGTGGTTACTTGGGAAATAATGTGATTATTTGTGGTTACTTGTAAAATAAGATAATAGTTTGTGGTAACTTGTGAAATAATGTGAAGCTATAAACCTTTGTTCCATAGACCTTGACCTCTCGTGTACAGACAGATTTGGTGAAAGCCATCATGGTTAGAGTGGCCGTAGCTCCGCCCTCAAATTGCATGTTGACCACCTGGAGATTAGAGGTTATAGGGTTATATACACATTATAGAAGTGGTACAAGATATTATATCAAAAGGACAGACAGACAACCTTAACCAAATACAAATGGACAGACAGACAACCTTAACCAAATACAAATGGACAGACAGACAACCTTAACTAAATACTGAACATACAGACCTTAACTAAATAATGAACATACAGACCTTAACTAAATACTGAACATACAGACCTTAACTAAATACTGAACATACAAACCTTAACTAAATAATGAACATACAGACTTTAACTAAATACTGAACATACAAACCTTAACTAAATACTGAACATACAGACCTTAACTAAATACTGAACATACAGACCTTAACTAAATACTGAACATACAGACCTTAACTAAATAATGAACATACAGACCTTAACTAAATAATGAACATACAGACCTTAACTAAATAATGAACATACAGACCTTAACTAAATACTGAACATACAGACCTTAACTAAATACTGAACATACAGACCTTAACTAAATACTGAACATACAGACCTTAACTAAATACTGAACATACAAACCTTAACTAAATACTGAACATACAAACCTTAACTAAATACTGAACATACAGACCTTTACTAAATACTGAACATACAGACCTTAACTAAATACTGAACATACAGACCTTAACTAAATACTGAACATAAAAACCTTAACTAAATACTGAACATACAAACCTTAACTAAATACTGAACATACAGACCTTAACTAAATACTGAACATACAAACCTTAACTAAATACTGAACATACAGACCTTAACTAAATAATGAACATACAGACCTTAACTAAATAATGAACATACAGACCTTAACTAAATACTGAACATACAGACCTTAACTAAATACTGAACATACAGACCTTAACTAAATACTGAACATACAGACCTTAACTAAATACTGAACATACAAACCTTAACTAAATACTGAACATACAAACCTTAACTAAATACTGAACATACAGACCTTTACTAAATACTGAACATACAGACCTTAACTAAATACTGAACATACAGACCTTAACTAAATACTGAACATAAAAACCTTAACTAAATACTGAACATACAAACCTTAACTAAATACTGAACATACAGACCTTAACTAAATACTGAACATACAAACCTTAACTAAATACTGAACATACAGACCTTAACTAAATACTGAACATACAAACCTTAACTAAATACCAAATAGACAGACAGACAACCTTAACCAAATAATGAACATACAGACCTTAACTAAATACTGAACATACAGACCTTAACTAAATACTGAACATACAGACCTTAACTAAATACTGAACATACAAACCTTAACTAAATACTGAACATACAAACCTTAACTAAATACTGAACATACAAACCTTAACTAAATACTGAACATACAGACCTTTACTAAATACTGAACATACAGACCTTAACTAAATACTGAACATACAGACCTTAACTAAATACTGAACATAAAAACCTTAACTAAATACTGAACATACAGACCTTAACTAAATACTGAACATACAAACCTTAACTAAATACCAAATAGACAGACAGACAACCTTAACCAAATAATGAACATACAGACCTTAACTAAATACTGAACATACAGACCTTAACTAAATACTGAACATACAGACCTTAACTAAATACTGAACATACAAACCTTAACTAAATACTGAACATACAAACCTTAACTAAATACTGAACATACAGACCTTAACTAAATACTGAACATACAAACCTTAACTAAATACCAAATAGACAGACAGACAACCTTAACCAAATACTGAACGTATAGACAGACAACCTTAACTAAATACTGAATGTATGGACAGACAACCTTAACTAAATACTGAACATATGGACAGACAACCTTAACTAAATACTGGACGTATGGACAGACAACCTTAACTAAATACTGAACATATGGACAGACAACCTTAACTAAATACTGAACGTATGGACAGACAACCTTAACTAAATACCAAATGTATAGACAGACAACCTTAACTAAATACTGAACATATGGACAGACAACCTTAACTAAATACTGAATGTATGGACAGACAACCTTAACTAAGTATTGAACAGATGGACTGACAACCTTAACTAAGTATTGAACATATGGACAGACAACCTTAACTAAATACTGAACAGATGGACTGACAACCTTAACTAAATACTGAACAGATGGACAGACAACCTTAACTAAATACTGAACATATGGACAGACAACCTTAACTTAATACAGAATGTATAGACAGACAACCTTAACTAAATACTGAACGTATGGACAGACAACCTTTGATGGACAGACAACCTTAACTTAATACAGAATGTATAGACAGACAACCTTAACTAAATACTGAATGTATGGACAGACAACCTTAACTTAATACTGAACGTATAGACAGACAATCTTAACTTAATACTGAACGTATGGACAGACAACCTTAACTTAATACTGAACGTATGGACAGACAACCTTAACTAAATACTGAACATATGGACAGACAACCTTACCTAAATACTGAACAGATCGACATACAAACCTTAACTAAATACCAAATGGACAGACAGACAACCTTAACTAAATACTGAATGTATGGACAGACAACCTTAACTAAATACTGAACGTATGGACAGACAACCTTAACTTAATACTGAACGTATGGACAGACAACCTTAACTAAATACTGAATGTATGGACAGACAACCTTAACTAAGTATTGAACAGATGGAGAGACAACCTTAACTAAATACTGAATGTATAGACAGACAACCTTAACTTAATACTGAACGTATGGACAGACAACCTTAACTAAATACTGAACAGATGGACAGACAACCTTAACTAAATACTGAACGTATGGACAGACAACCTTAACTAAATACTGAATGTATGGACAGACAACCTTAACTTAATACTGAATGTATGGACAGACAACCTTAACTAAATACTGAATGTATGGACAGACAACCTTAACTAAATACTGAACGTATGGACAGACAACCTTAACTAAATACTGAATGTATGGACAGACAACCTTAACTAAGTATTGAACAGATGGAGAGACAACCTTAACTAAATACTGAACAGATGGAGAGACAACCTTAACTAAGTATTGAACAGATGGACAGACAACCTTAACTAAATACTGAACGTATGGACTGACAACCTTAACTAAGTATTGAACAGATGGAGAGACAACCTTAACTAAATACTGAACGTATGGACAGACAACCTTAACTAAATACTGAACGTATTGACAGACAACCTTAACTAAATACTGAACGTATGGACAGACAACCTTAACTAAATACTGAATGTATGGACAGACAACCTTAACTAAATACTGAACGTATGGACAGACAACCTTAACTAAGTATTGAACAGATGGAGAGACAACCTTAACTAAATACTGAATGTATAGACAGACAACCTTAACTAAATACTGAACGTATGGACAGACAACCTTAACTAAATACTGAACGTATGGACAGACAACCTTAACTAAATACTGAACGTATGGACAGACAACCTTAACTAAATACTGAATGTATGGACAGACAACCTTAACTAAGTATTGAACAGATGGAGAGACAACCTTAACTAAATACTGAATGTATAGACAGACAACCTTAACTTAATACTGAATGTATGGACAGACAACCTTAACTAAATACTGAATGTATGGACAGGCAACCTTAACTAAGTACATGTACTGAACAGATGGACTGACAACCTTAACTAAATACTGAACGTATGGACAGACAACCTTAACTAAGTACTGATCATATGGACAGACAACCTTAACTAAATACTGAATGGATGGACAGACAACCTTAACTAAGTATTGAACAGATGGACTGGCAACCTTAACTAAATACTGGACGTATGGACAGACAACCTTAACTAAGTACTGATCATATGGACAGACAACCTTAACTAAATACTGAATGTATGGACAGACAACCTTAACTAAATACTGAACAGATGGACAGACAACCTTAACTTAATACTGAATGTATGGACAGACAACCTTAACTAAATACTGAACATATAGACAGACAACCTGTGGAGTACAGTGTGTTGTATATAACACTCTGTACTCCACAGTATACCACACTCTGTACTCCACAGTATACAACACTCTGTACTCCACAGTATACAACACTCTGTATACTCCACAGTATACCACACTCTGTACTCCACAGTATACAACTCTCTGTACTCCACAGTATACAACACTCTGTACTCCACAGTATACAACACTCAGTACTCCACAGTATACAACACACTGTACTCCACAGTATACAACACTCTGTACTCCACAGTATACAACACTCTGTACTCCACAGTATACAACACTCTGTACTCCACAGTATACAACATACTGTACTCCACAGTATACAACACACTGTACTCCACAGTATACAACTCTCTGTACTCCACAGTATACAACACTCAGTACTCCACAGTATACAACACACTGTACTCCACAGTATACAACACTCTGTACTCCACAGTATACAACACTTTGTACTCAACAGTATACAACACTCTGTACTCCACAGTATACAACACTCTGTACACCACAGTATACAACACTCTGTACTCCACAGTATACAACTCTCTGTACTCCACAGTATACAACACTGTACTCCACAGTATACAACACTCTGTACTCCACAGTATACCACACTCTGTACTCCACAGTATACCACACTCTGTACTCCACAGTATACAACACTCTGTACTCCACAGTATACAACACTCTGTACTCCACAGTATACAACACTCTGTACTCCACAGTATACAACTCTCTGTACTCCACAGTATACAACACTCTGTACTCCACAGTATACCACACACTGTACTCCACAGTATACCACACTCTGTACTCCACAGTATACCACACTCTGTACTCCACAGTATACAACACTCTGTACTCCACAGTATACAACACTGTACTCCACAGTATACAACACTCTGTACTCCACAGTATACAACACACTGTACTCCACAGTATACAACACTCTGTACTCCACAGTATACAACACTCTGTACTCCACAGTATACAACACTCTGTACTCCACAGTATACAACACTCTGTACTCCACAGTATACAACACTCTGTACTCCACAGTATACAACACTCTGTACTCCACAGTATACAACACTCTGTACTCCACAGTATACAACACTGTACTCCACAGTATACCACACTCTGTACTCCACAGTATACAACACTCTGTACTCCACAGTATACAACACTGTACTCCACAGTATACAACACTCTGTACTCCACAGTATACAACACTCTGTACTCCACAGTATACAACACTCTGTACTCCACAGTATACAACACACTGTACTCCACAGTATACCACACTCTGTACTCCACAGTATACAACTCTCTGTACTCCACAGTATACAACACACTGTACTCCACAGTATACCACACTCTGTACTCCACAGTATACAACACTCTGTACTCCACAGTATACAACACACTGTACTCCACAGTATACCACACTCTGTACTCCACAGTATACAACTCTCTGTACTCCACAGTATACAACACTGTACTCCACAGTATACAACACTCTGTACTCCACAGTATACAACTCTCTGTACTCCACAGTATACAACACTCTGTACTCCACAGTATACAACACATTGTACTCCACAGTATACAACACTCTGTACTCCACAGTATACAACTCTCTGTACTCCACAGTATACAACACTCTGTACTCCACAGTATACCACACACTGTACTCCACAGTATACCACACTCTGTACTCCACAGTATACCACACTCTGTACTCCACAGTATACAACACTGTACTCCACAGTATACAACACTCTGTACTCCACAGTATACAACACTCTGTACTCCACAGTATACAACACTCTGTACTCCACAGTATACAACACTCTGTACTCCACAGTATACAACAC
Source organism: Pecten maximus (assembly GCF_902652985.1). Taxonomy (NCBI): domain Eukaryota; kingdom Metazoa; phylum Mollusca; class Bivalvia; order Pectinida; family Pectinidae; genus Pecten; species Pecten maximus. Next base: position 45,180,161 of record NC_047023.1, on the reverse strand, counting down.
ACTGTACTCTACAGTATACAACACTCTGTACTCCACAGTATACCACACTCTGTACTCCACAGTATACAACACTCTGTACTCCACAGTATACAACACACTGTACTCCACAGTATACAACACTCTGTACTCCACAGTATACAACACTCTGTACTCCACAGTATACCACACACTGTACTTCACAGTATACAACACTCTGTACTCCACAGTATACAACACTCTGTACTCCACAGTATACCACACACTGTACTTCACAGTATACAACACTCTGTACTCCACAGTATACAACACACTGTACTCTACAGTATACAACACTCTGTACTCCACAGTATACAACACTTTGTACTCCACAGTATACAACACACTGTACTCCACAGTATACAACACTTTGTACTCAACAGTATACAACTCTCTGTACTCCACAGTATACAACACTGTACTCCACAGTATACAACACTCTGTACTCCACAGTATACCACACACTGTACTCCACAGTATACCACACTCTGTACTCCACAGTATACCACACTCTGTACTCCACAGTATACAACACTCTGTACTCCACAGTATACAACACTGTACTCCACAGTATACAACACTCTGTACTCCACAGTATACAACACACTGTACTCCACAGTATACAACACACTGTACTCTACAGTATACAACACACTGTACTCCACAGTATACCACACTCTGTACTCCACAGTATACCACACTCTGTACTCCACAGTATACAACACTCTGTACTCCACAGTATACAACACTCTGTACTCCACAGTATACAACACACTGTACTCCACAGTATACCACACTCTGTACTCCACAGTATACAACACACTGTACTCCACAGTATACCACACTCTGTACTCCACAGTATACAACACTCTGTACTCCACAGTATACAACACTCTGTACTCCACAGTATACCACACTCTGTACTCCACAGTATACAACACTTTGTACTCAACAGTATACAACACTCTGTACTCCACAGTATACAACACACTGTACTCCACAGTATACAACACTCTGTACTCCACAGTATACAACTCTCTGTACTCCACAGTATACAACTCTCTGTACTCCACAGTATACAACACACTGTACTCCACAGTATACAACACTCTGTACACCACAGTATACAACACTCTGTACTCCACAGTATACAACACTCTGTACTCCACAGTATACAACACACTGTACTCCACAGTATACAACACTCTGTACTCCACAGTATACAACACTCTGTACTCCACAGTATACAACTCTCTGTACTCCACAGTATACAACACACTGTACTCCACAGTATACAACACTCTGTACACCACAGTATACAACACTCTGTACTCCACAGTATACAACACTGTACTCCACAGTATACAACACTCTGTACTCCACAGTATACAACACTCTGTACTCCACAGTATACAACACTCTGTACTCCACAGTATACCACACTCTGTACTCCACAGTATACCACACTCTGTACTCCACAGTATACAACTCTCTGTACTCCACAGTATACAACACTCTGTACTCCACAGTATACAACACACTGTACTCCACAGTATACAACACTCTGTACTCCACAGTATACAACATTCTGTACTCCACAGTATACAACACTCTGTACTCCACAGTATACAACACACTGTACTCCACAGTATACAACACTCTGTACTCCACAGTATACAACACACTGTACTCCACAGTATACAACACACTGTACTCCACAGTATACAACACTGTACTCCACAGTATACAACACTCTGTACACCACAGTATACAACACTCTGTACTCCACAGTATACAACACACTGTACTCTACAGTATACAACACTCTGTACTCCACAGTATACAACACACTGTACTCCACAGTATACAACACTCTGTACTCCACAGTATACAACACACTGTACTCCACAGTATACAACACTCTGTACTCCACAGTATACAACACCCTGTACTCCACAGTATACAACTCTCTGTACTCCACAGTATACAACACACTGTACTCCACAGTATACAACACTCTGTACTCCACAGTATACAACACTCTGTACTCCACAGTATACAACACTCTGTACTCCACAGTATACAACACTCTGTACTCTACAGTATACAACACACTGTACTCCACAGTATACAACACTCTGTACTCCACAGTATACAACACTCTGTACTCCACAGTATACCACACACTGTACTCCACAGTATACAACACTCTGTACTCCACAGTATACAACACTCTGTACTCTACAGTATACCACACACTGTACTCCACAGTATACAACACTCTGTACTCCACAGTATACAACACTCTGTACTCCACAGTATACAACACTCTGTACTCCACAGTATACAACACACTGTACTCCACAGTATACAACACACTGTACACCGCACCCTAATGAAGACCTGTCACATCACTCCCCATGTACCTGATTGGACATTACGTCGTTGTCATTGTCATACACACACACACCGTAAGGACCAGTTTTGAGCGCTGTTGTAACACTCTCTAGGGTCGGCTTCTCTGCAATCACACAAACAGGGAAATCTACGTCTCCCTAGAATCAAACAAAAAAGATCTCTAGAATCATATTGTGTATATAAAACTATTTAGTGTCTAGAATCAAACAAAAAAGATCTTTAGAATCACATGTGTATATAAAACTATTTAGTGTCTAGAATCAAACAAAAAAGATCTTTAGAATCACATGTGTATATAAAATTATTTAGTGTCTAGAATCAAACAAACAAAAAATCTTAAGAATCATATTGTGTATATAGAACTATTTAGTGTCTAGAATCAAACAAAAAAGATCTTTAGAATCATATTGTGTATATAAAACTATTTAGTGTCTAGAATCAAACAAAAAAGATCTTTTGAATCATATTGTGTACATAAAACTATTTAGTGTCTAGAATCACATTGTTTATATAAAACTATTTAGTGTATCATTTCATTCAGCATCTGAAAAATCTAAAAGATAATCGTAAATAATTCAAACCTTTTAATGAAAAGTTTACCAAATATATAGGTCACTTGCACTCCTTTTTTGAAAAAAAGGGCATTTCATTTGGCTACAGACTATCTGACTACTAAAGTGCAGATTTCATCATCCCATTCCAGCTACATTTGCTTTATAATATCATATGTGTAGTATCAAACTGATCTGTTAGGATTCTTACCTGTTTAATCTGGTCTAGATAAATCTTTTTAGCTGAATAGGGACACTTGGACTCTATGTGAGATGGACATTCTGTACAGCGACTAGCTGCTCCTGGAGGCTAAGGATGGCAACACACAATACATCAGGACATGGAACATAAAGATCAAAAATAGAAAGTTCAAACAAGGCCAATGAGTTAGAAACCCTAGAAGTGGGAAGTGGAGAGGAGCAAATAACAACAGGCCAACTACACCAACCAATAGGCAAATCTCTAAAACTGCCAACACGTCTCATGTAAATATGTAAACAACAGGCCAACTACACAACTAATAGGCAAATCTCTAAAACTGCCAACACTTCTGATGTAAATATGTAAATAAAATGCAGCTTCATGAAACCTTTTTATTCATACACACACTGGCATTTACGTTTACGTTTATTTTACTGGTTTTCCAGATCAGCTGTATACTTTACTGGTTTTCCAGATCAGCTGTATACTTTACTGGTTTTCCAGATCAGCTGTATACTTTACTGGTTTTCCAGATCAGACGTATACTTTACTGGTTTTCCAGATCAGCTGTATACTTTACTGGTTTTCCAGATCAGCTGTATACTTTACTGGTTTTCCAGATCAGACGTATACTTTACTGGTTTTCCAGATCAGCTGTATACTTTACTGGTTTTCCAGATCAGCAGTATACTTTACTGGTTTTCCAGATCAGACGTATACTTTACAGGTTTTCCAGATCAGCAGTATACTTTACTGGTTTTCCGGATCAGCAGTATAACTTATAGCAAGTATCCTATACAGCTTACTTTTCAGAACAAAAAAAAACAACTGACACAGAAAAAAGGTCATCAAACATCGCCCCAACCTAATAATGTTCTGACTTGTGGAAAAAAACTGTCAACAAAGATTATCTCGACAAGTTGAACATGCAATCAGAGTGTAGCGTTGACCTTCTACTTTAAAAGGCAGGTTTTACAGTAAGGCTCAACAAGTTGTTCTGGTGTAAGAAGTTTGCCATCAATCCTCAATATGCCACTCTACCAGAGTTTAAATCCATGGTTTAGCTTTGGTGTCGTTTCCAATTAAAACTTTGTAAGAAGTTGTGAAGGTCAGTCATATCAATTCTCTTTTGTGTACTTTCATGTACTTAATTTGAGTTTCTGTGTCGGAGATCATGCAGGCAGCACATTGGGTAACACCACATTTATTTCTACTTTTAAGTGTGAATCACCAAAGAAGATAATTTCTCAATCAGGGCAGTCATTTTGAATTCAACAACAGAAAGAGAGGCTACCAAACACTGAATTACAAATGTCACTGAATTACAAATGTCACTGAATTACAAAGGTATGTGAGAAAAAGAGGTTGCTCCACTGGGAGGGTGCTTGGCTGAATTATAATAATTTGTGGAATGTGCCATTTTTTGTGTAGCTTTATTTGCTAAATATTTGTTCATGAAAATATGGGGATTGAAGTAAACTACAGGTTTTAAAGGGTAAAACCTCCGTTTGTAGTTGAGCAGGCAATAAAAATATTTAAGAATAAGATTGAGTATACTGTAACCCATACATCATAAAACATGTTTACTGAACTAGGGAAATTAAACACGTATAACAAGTATATAAGATTAAAAGGACTTACTTCTATTGGGCTCTGCCACTCTTGTCCCAGGGGGTCAGAGTCATCCTTTATGCAAATGCAAAATATGTGCAACTTCCCCCAAGGAAGTTTCTGACCAAATTTGGTTAAAATCTATTCGGTACTTTATGACTAGTAGTGATTTAAAGGACTTTCCCCTATTTCCACTATTTGACCCATCCCTCTTGTCCCAGAGGGGACTGAGTCACCATTTATGTCAAATCTGTTCCCCTTTCCCCTAGAATTGTTCTGAATTAATTTGGTTCAAATCCATTCAGGGCTTTTTGACTAGTAGCGATTTAAAGAAAATGTTAATGGACAGATGAGAGACAATGTGCCATGGCATAAGCTTACTGGCCCTTAGGGCCAGGTGAGCTAAAAATGGAAATAATCTAACCTTATCTGCAACATTGAAGTGACTGAGACACCCAAAAGAGGACACACTGCAACATTTCTTTCCCAGCATCCAATAATTAATAAGATCCAAGTCATGACAACATTTTTGTAAGAGTGCAGACGAACTCTCGTCTTCTCTCTTCCAGTTCCCTCGCACAAAGGAATGGGCAAAGTGCCAGAACCCTACCTACAACATTGTACAACAACGAGTTACTGGCCTTATCCTTACAAACTCTTTACTCACCAGATGGCACTGTCTTATCACCCAACATGTATCTAATAATCTGCTCGAGTGAATGTCAAAAACTAATTGTTTTGAACAAAGATCATTGCCAGGTTATATTTATGTATAAACCATATTTACCCGGTAATAAACGCAGGCCTGTCACTAAACCCACTGATATCCATCACAATTCTACAGAAATATAAACAAATGATAGGTCAATGGCCTATTTAACTTTTGAATTATTAGGCTTTAGGTCCATTGGCTTTTTGCAGAATAAACTGTTAATCCCTTTGATAGAGACATTCCAGGCAGATTATTATAGATACATACTGAAGGACAAAGTGATATCTAGTAAGTAACCTCACCTTGCTCTTCTTATTGAAGTGACTTAAATGTCCAAATGAAGATACACTGGTGCAGCGTCGTCCTGCCATCCAGTAGTTTATAAGGTCAACGTCATGGCAACATTTGGCTAACAATGAACTGGAACTATTAGCTTCATTATGCCAGTTACCACGAACATAGGAATGTGCAAAGTGCCAGAAACCAACCTTTCCAATAAAAACAGTTTATCATTAAATAAACATCACAATAAATATGTGGTATCCCGTATGTAACATTTCGTTGTTTGTCTAGACAGTCGGATTTTCAATGTCTTGGGTAAACTTAATATTGAGAAATAGGTAAAATTCTGAAAATCAGTTGGATGTGTTCAGATACTACAATGAAACTATGATTCAGGTTTGGTTGAAATAACATTGATGTTTTTGAGAATCGGATGTCGACGCAAATTGTTAAAATCAAGATTACTAGCACTCTGATTTCCATAGCCCATAAATTCTGGAAGATATTCTGTAAATGAAGGTTGAGATTTCTAACTAGGTACCAAATTTGAGTTGTATTTTTTGAGCAACTGATCTAAATGGTGAAATGATGATATATTGTTAGACCTGATGATATATTGTTGGATCTGACGATATATTGTTGGACCTGATGATATATTGTTGGACCTGATGATATATTGTTGGACCTTGATGATATATTTTTGGATCTGATGGTATATTGTTTGACCTTGATGATATATTGTTGGACCTGATGATATATTGTTGGACCTGATGATATATTGTTGGACCTGATGATGATATATTGTTGGACCTGATGATATATTGTTAGACCTGATGATATATTATTGGATCTGATGGTATATTGTTTGACCTTGATGATATATTGTTGGACCTGATGATATATTGTTGGATCTGATGATATATTGTTGGACCTGATGATGATATATTGTTGGATCTGATGATATATTGTTGGACCTGATGATATATTGTTGGATCTGATGATACATTGTTGGATCTGATGATATGTTGTTGGACCTGATGATATATTGTTGGACCTGATGATATATTGTTGGATCTGATGATATATTGTTGGACCTGATGATATATTGTTGGATCTGATGATATATTGTTGGATCTGATGATATGTTGTTGACCTGATGATATATTGTTGGACCTGATGATATATTGTTGGACCTGATGATATATTGTTGGACCTGACGATATATTGTTGGACCTGATGATATATTGTTGGACCTGATGATATATTGTTGGACCTGATGATATATTGTTTCTAGACATATTGTTTCACTCTGATCATATACTGTTGCCAACGAGAATATTGTAAATCGCATACAAATTCTTGTCCTGAGGTCCGATATTAATTTCCTATTATATTGTTAGGCTAGATTAAATTTTATTATATCTGTGACCTAGATATGGTTGGACTTTAAATTTGACTATTCATTGTTGGGACCTGGATGATAATTGTTGAATCACTGATGATCTATGTGGACATGTGATTAATTGTCTCAATTTGACCTGATCTAGATTGTCATGATGATATATTTTCAACCATGATCATATTTTGGACCTGAGATTAATTTGCTAGATCACACTGTCCTGTATGTATTGGGACCATGGATTAAGTTTTGACTGATGATATATGTTGGATCCTGATAGATATAATTGTATGGACACTGATTAGAATGGTTGACGCATGATATGTGTTGACTTGAATATATTTGGACTTTTGAAATATGCATTGATAATGATTTTGTTAAGGAAATAATGATATATTGTTGGATCTGATGATATATTGTTGGACCTGATGATATATTGTTGGACCTGATGATATATTGTTGGACCTGATGATATATTGGTTGATCTGATGATATATTGTTGGACCTGATGATATATGGAGCAAAATTCCTGAAAAAAGATGAACTCACAGGCTCTGTATGGTTGATGTTGACCACTTCCCCAATGACACCACTGTCGATGAGTTCCCGAAGTTTAATTGCCCATGGTGCATACCTCAGCACATGACATATCGCCAAGGCAACGTCATTCTCTTTACATGTCGTAACAATTTCTCTACAGTCCTTTTCATTAACCTGTTCCAACAAGATAATTAAATCAGCAGAAAAATTCACTCTGTCCTAGAGGTCCTGGATTAAATTTCTCAATTCACTCTGTCCTAGAGGTCATGGATTAAATTTCTCAATTCACTCTGTCCTAGAGGTCCTGGATTAAATTTCTCAATTCACTCTGTCCTAGAGGTCATGGATTAAATTTCTCAATTCACTCTGTCCTAGAGGTCATGGATTAAATTTCTCAATTCACACTGTCCTAGAGGTCATGGATTAAATTTCTCAATTCACTCTGTCCTAGAGGTCATGGATTAAATTTCTCAATTCACTCTGTCCTAGAGGTCATGGATTAAATTTCTCAATTCACTCTGTCCTAGAGGTCATGGATTAAATTTCTCAATTCACTCTGTCCTAGAGGTCATGGATTAAATTTCTCAATTCACACTGTCCTAGAGGTCATGGATTAAATTTCTCAATTCACTCTGTCCTTGAGGTCATGGATTAAATTTCTCAATTCACTCTGTCCTAGAGGTCATGGATTAAAGTTCTCAATTCACTCTGTCCTAGAGGTCATGGATTAAGTTTCTCAATTCACTCTGTCCTAGAGGTCATGGATTAAATTTCTCAATTCACTCTGTCCTAGAGGTCAAGGATTAAGTTTCTCAATGAATGGAGTCCTATAGATCAATCAATAATAATGACACATAAGAAGGCTTACACAAGTATGGCTGTATTGAAAAAAATTGACTTTTCAAAAATAGCAATTAAATGTTTTAAAGGGGAAATAACAAGCACAAAGTATAACAAATCAAATGTAGCATGTAACCTTAAGGGGAATGTGCAAGAGTCTTGTCCAGTAAGTGTTTGGGGTATTGAATGACACACTGAACAGCTAAACCTATCACCAAAATGAAGAGATTTTGGTATTTTGTATGTTGGGAGTATGAGAGAAGGTAATTATATTAGGGTTTAATTACAAGGTAAACGGTGGCCATAATTCATGTACATTAAACGGTAAATCATACTCACAGCCATCGGTTTCTCCAGAAGTATGTTGTAACCTTTTTTTGCAAAAGCAATGGCAGGGTCCTGAAGGAGAAATGAAAATAAACATGGCTACTATTCAGTGATATTCACAAGTAGGATACCATTTGATCTCCATCAGTAGCTCCAGGGTTATTATAAGGGACATACAGTAACCTTCTTACATCGAAATTCTGATGACTCAGCAGGTCTACATCTATATCATCAAAATGTAATTCACCAAAAGAAATTACGCCCAAGTCAAACAGAAAGACTGCAAAGTGAAAACTTTCAGCTTCATCTACCATTTAATAAACTTTAGTATAAAAGTAAACAATTTGATAAGCTTTAATATGATACATAATGTAGTTAACAATTCAATAAACGTGTATAACACTCAACAATTTAATATGCTTTTGTATGATAGTTAACATTTTAATATGCTTTTGTATGATAGTTAACATTTTAATATGCTTTTGTATAATAGTTAACATTTTAATATGCTTTTGTATGATAGTTAACAATTTAATATGCTTTTGTATAATAGTTAACATTTTAATATGCTTTTGTATAATAGTTAACATTTTAATATGCTTTTGTATGATAGTTAACATTTTAATATGCTTTTGTATGATAGTTAACATTTTAATATGCTTTGTATGATAGTTAACAATTTAATATGCTTTTGTATGATAGTTTATAATTTGATAAGCTTGTATAATAGTTAGCATTTTAATAAGCTTCTGTATGATATGGGCTACCAGTCAGTTGCTCTGCACGAAATTTCAACATGGATAAAAATGTACATTGTAAGATACAATTCTGTGTTAGACATGCAATCAAATCATACTTTTTCCTGGCTTTAATCCAAATATGGAAATTATTATTTCTATGTCATAGAATAAAATGATGAATTGACATCAGATTATAAAAATGAAACTCTAGAAATAAACAACTGCTTTAGTCAGGATATAATAATAGACACAATCACAATAGACTGATATCTCCTGGGTATATGACAGGAATATTCTAATTTGTTGTGAGTAACATGATATCTGCACCAATAATCATAAATAAAAAAAAAATAGGGTCTGTGGTGGCCGAGTAGTTAGTATCCTGACACTTTATCACTAGCCCTCCACTTCTGGGATGCAAGTTCAAAACCCACATGGGTCAGTTGCCTGCTACTGACCATAGGCCAGCTTTCATTCACTTCCAAAACCTGGCACATCCTTAAATGACCCTGGTTGTTAATAGGATGTTTAACAAATAATAAAAAGAAAAAAAAAACACACAACAAACAAACCTTATGTAGACGATCTGGGGTAGTAATGATGACACAGTCGGACATTTTGTCTCTCTGACTCGCCTCACTCCAATCTATAAAATAGTCAATTTTATACAGATAGTTGATTACACTCAACACCACCACATCACTGAATAAGAAATATACTGAATTTAGAATTTAATGAAATATCTAAATACAGTACCTGAAAAACAGTTTTCATCCTGGATATTGAAGCGTTCCTGAAGCTTCCTGCGGTAAAATTCTCTCGGGTCAGCCACTCCAATAATCTAAATTGATAAATTACTTCAAGCATAACAACTGAACAGGTCATTACAAGAGTACAAATGACCTCCCATGCCAAAAACACATGCTGAAATATCCTGCTATAACCCATATATAAATAAAAACATGACCTTGCTCTTGACCTAAGCACCCTGAAGCACAAACTTGTTCAAGATAATCCCCTACTTGAAAATTGTATAAAGTTTTGACCTTGACCTTTGCACCTTGAAATATGAAAGTCTTTGAGGTTTTCTCATTACAACTTGACCATTGTATGAAGTTTGATTAAAATGCATTAAAAAAGTCACTAGTTAAATAGTGTAGTGACAACAAAACCCATAAATAGTAACATTAACATTGTCTTTGATCTTGACACCCTAAAACATAGCCTCCTCCCAGGTTTCTCATCAGTTTGATCATATCCATATCAAAATGATGTTGCTAGAGCATTGAAAAAAGAACATAACACGCATACACACACTTTGTAAATCAAATGCTATAGAGCCTCCCATTAAAAATTTTCTCAAAATAGTTTAGTTTTTGCTTTCTCCGCCTCCTTCAAGAGAAATGCTACCTGATACACTATATTTGTGGTATATGAGAGTTATCTCTTTAAAGGATTCTTCCATTATTTGCAATAATTGAATTGTGTGTGAATTATTTCGTTTAAGGATGTATGTCAATTAGGGATGAGAATACTATTGTACACATTGTTATGGGTGAGAATAGCAAGATTTAATAATCAACTTCTCTGAAGACATTGTTTTTATCACTGAATAATTATTGTTGTAAATGAAAAGTTGTAGATTTTTAAGTTGAGGAAAATAATAAAAAGGTTAAAATAACAAACACATAATTCAAATCAAAATCAATTAAAAGAGGGCAAAAAATAAATGAAAATATAGATTTGTAAGAGGATTGTTGAAAAATTTACCCAACATACATAAATCTAGGTCATGATCTCACCCAACATGCATAAATCTAGGTCATGATTTCACCCAACATATATAAATCTAGATCATGATTTCACCCAACATACATAAATCTAGGTCATGATTTCACCCAACATACATAAATCTAGGTCATGATTTCAACCAACATATATAAATCTAGGTCATGATTTCACCCAACATACATAAATCTAGGTCATGATTTCAACCAACATACATAAATCTAGGTCATGATTTCAACCAACATATATAAATCTAGGTCATGATTTCAACCGACATACATAAATCTAGGTCATGATTGACCCAACATATATAAATCTAGGTCATGATTTCACCCAACATATATAAATCTAGGTCATGATTTCAACCAACATACATAAATCTAGGTCATGATTTCACCAAACATACATAAATCTAGGTCATGATTTCACCCAACATATATAAATCTAGGTCATGATTTCACCAAACATACATAAATCTAGGTCATGATTTCAACCAACATACATAAATCTAGTTCATGATTTCACCCAACATACATAAATCTAGGTCATGATTTCAACCAACATGCATAAATCTAGGTCATGATTTCAACCAACATACATAAATTTAGGTCATGATTTCACCCAACATACATAAATCTAGGTCATGATTTCAACCAACATGTATAAATCTAGGTCATGATTTCAACCAACATACATAAATCTAGGTCATGATTTCAACCAACATACATAAATCTCGGTCAAATATGATTAAGTCACAATTTCAAATGAGAGTTATAGGATGGTGACAACCTAACCACTAGGCCGAGGAGATATAATAATTCTAAATGAGAGTTATAGGATGGTGACAACCTAACCACTAGGCCGAGGAGATATAATAATTCCAAATGAGAGTTATAGGATGGTGACAACCTAACCAATAGGCCGAGGAGATATAATAATTCCAAATGAGAGTTATAGGATGGTGACAACCTAACCACTAGGCCGAGGAGATATAATAATTCCAAATGAGAGTTATAGGATGGTGACAACCTAACCACTAGGCCGAGGAGATATAATAATTCCAAATGAGAGTTATAGAATGGTGACAACCTAACCACTAGACCGAGGAGATATAATAATTCCAAATGAGAGTTATAGGATGGTGACAACCTAACCAATAGGCCGAGGAGATATAATAATTCCAAATGAGAGTTATAGGATGGTGACAACCTAACCACTAGGCCGAGGAGATATAATAATTCCAAATGAGAGTTATAGGATGGTGACAACCTAACCACTAGGCCTAAGAGATATAATAATTCCAAATGAGAGTTATAGGATGGTGACAACCTAACCACTAGGCCTAGGAGATATAATAATTCCAAATGAGAGTTATAGGATGGTGACAACCTAACCACTTGGCCGAGGAGATATAATAATTCCAAATGAGAGTTATAGGATGGTGACAACCTAACCACTAGGCCGAGGAGATATAATAATTCCAAATGAGAGTTATAGAATGGTGACAACCTAACCACTAGGCCGAGGAGATATAATAATTCTAAATGAGAGTTATAGGATGGTGACAACCTAACCACTAGGCCGAGGAGATATAATAATTCTAAATGAGAGTTATAGGATGGTGACAACCACTAGGCCGAGGAGATATAATAATTCCAAATGAGAGTTATAGGATGGTGACAACCTAACCACTAGGCCGAGGAGATATAATAATTCCAAATGAGAGTTATAGAATGGTGACAACCTAACCACTAGGCCGAGGAGATATAATAATTCCAAATGAGAGTTATAGGATGGTGACAACCTAACCACTAGGCCGAGGAGATATAATAATTCTAAATGAGAGTTATAGAATGGTGACAACCTAACCACTAGGCCTAGGAGATATAATAATTCCAAATGAGAGTTATAGGATGGTGACAACCTAACCACTTGGCCGAGGAGATATAATAATTCCAAATGAGAGTTATAGGATGGTGACAACCTAACCACTAGGCCGAGGAGATATAATAATTCCAAATGAAAGTTATAGGATGGTGACAACCTAAGCACTAGGCCGAGGAGATATAATAATTCTAAATGAGAGTTATAGGATGGTGACAACCTAACCACTAGGCCGAGGAGATATATTAATTCCAAATGAGAGTTATAGAATGGTGACAACCTAACCACTAGGCCGAGGAGATATAATAATTCTAAATCAGATCATGATGTTGACCATCAAACTTTCCTTAACATACATATAATGTAATATGGATGAAATGAGTCAAAGCTTGAAACAGTTACATTTATAACCGTAATATTTAGTGTATTTATCCATCAGTAAGCCACACTGTCACCATTATATTATAAATATCTAAATTAGCTCAGTAGAAATGTCAACTTTTACAATCTTATTGTCATCTAATGAACCTTCTATATATATTGTATTTTGTTTCCAAGAATATAAGTTGCCCACTGGATTTATTAATAAATACCAGTAAATCCAGATAATTCATAAATCCTGATAATTGATAAATCCAGATAACTGATAAATCCTGATAATTGATAAATCAAGATAACTGATAAATCCTGATAATTGATAAGTCCTGATAATTGATAAATCCTGATAATTGATAAATCCTGATAATTGATAAATCGAGATAACTGATAAATCCTGATAATTGATAAATCTTGTTAATTGATAAGTCCTGATAATTGATAAATCCTGATAATTGATAAATCCTGTTAATTGATAAGTCCTGATAATTGATAAATCCTGATAATTGATAAATCCTGTTAATTGATAAGTCCTGATAATTGATAAATCCTGATAATTGATAAATCCAGTTAATTGATAAATCCTGTTCATTGATAAATCCTGTTAATTGAGAAGTCCTGATAATTGATAAGTCCTGATAATTGATAAATCCTGATAATTGATAAATCCTGTTAATTGATAAGTCCTGATAATTGATAAATCCTGTTAACTGATAAATCCTGATAATTGATAAATCCTGTTAATTGATCACTCCTGATAATTGATAAATCTTGTTAATTGATAAGTCCTGATAATTGATAAATCCTGATAATTGATAAATCCTGTTAATTGATAAATCCTGTTCATTGATAAATCCTGTTAATTGAGAAGTCCTGATAATTGATAAGTCCTGATAATTGATAAATCCTGATAATTGATAAATCCTGTTAATTGATAAATCCTGTTCATTGATAAATCCTGTTAATTGAGAAGTCCTGATAATTGATAAGTCCTGATAATTGATAAATCCTGATAATTGATAAGTCCTGTTAATTGAGAAGTCCTGATAATTGATAAGTCCTGATAATTGAGAAGTCCTGATAATTGATAAATCCTGTTAACTGATCAATCCTGATAATTGATAAATCCTGTTAATTGATCACTCCTGATAATTGATCAATCCTGTTAACTGATAAATCCTGATAATTGATAAATCCTGGTAATTGATCACTCCTGATAAGTACAGCTATATATCAAACATTTGTATTTGCTCCTTTATAAAACTATATATATACCTTGAGTCGGTCTGGATATATGTGTGCATACTGAGCATAAATGGAACCTCGAATTCCTGCTCCAATAACAATGGCTGTCAATAACGAACTTTTCTCTTTCTTGGACATTTTTCCTCCCTGAAATAAATAATCACAAAATCATTTTAATATTCTGGATTTTCTTATATTAAGGCCACATGGGGACATCAACAAACTGCTCTTTCCTTTATTTCATTTGACAAACATATATACAATGTACCACTAAACTTGACAGGTAATTTGTAGCCCGAGTTTCCTCTACACCAGATGTAAGACAATTTGACAGATCCCTGTTTGTTGGTGGACTATCTGTTTATCTTGAGATGGTGCTGCAGATAGACGAACAATATCTAGTTAAACTACCTGTGTGCCATTATATAAAGATAATCTTTAAAGAAGAACAATGTACCCCCATTATATAAAGATCATGTTTATAGAGGTACAATGTACCGCCATTATATAAAGATCTTGTTTATAGAGGTACAATGTACCGCCATTATATAAAGATCATGTTTATAGAGGTACAATGTACCACCATTATATAAAGATCATGTTTATAGAGGTACAATGTACCACCATTATATAAAGATAATCTTTAAAGAAGAACAATATACCGCCATTATATAAAGATCTTGTTTATAGAGGTAAAATGTACCACCATTATATAAAGATCATGTTTATAGAGGTACAATATACCACCATTATATAAAGATCTTGTTTATAGAGGTACAATGTACCACCATTATATAAAGATCTTGTTTATAGAGGTACAATGTACCACCGTTATATAAAGATCTTGTATATAGAGGTACAATATACCACCATTATATAAAGATCTTGTTTATAGAGGTACAATGTACCACCATTATATAAAATCATGTTTATAGAGGTACAATGTACACCATTATATAAAGATCTTGTTGATATAGGTACAATATACTGCCATTATATAAAGATCTTGTATATAGAGGTACAATGTACCACCATTATATAAAGATCTTGTATATAGAGGTACAATGTACCACCATTATATAAAGATCATGTTTATAGAAGTACAATGTACCACCATTATATAAAGATCTTGTTTATAGAGGTACAATGTACCACCATTATATAAAGATCTTGTATATAGAGGTACAATATACCACCATTATATAAAATCATGTTTATAGAGGTACAATGTACACCATTATATAAAGATCTTGTTGATATAGGTACAATATACTGCCATTATATAAAGATCATGTTTATAGAGGTACAATGTACCACCATTATATAAAGATCTTGTTTATAGAGGTACAATGTACCACCATTATATAAAGATCATTTTTATAGAGGTACAATGTACCAGTGACATGATTATCTATTAGTCATATCAATATTAAAAGGTCCAACAATTAAAACACTACAATAAAACTCCATCTGACAGTCACCTGTGTGCCCTACACTACAAAAAACTCCATCTGACAGTCACCTGTGTGCGCTACACTACAAAAAACTCCATCTGGCAGTCACCTGTAATCCCTACACTACAAAAAACTCCATCTGACAGTCACCTGTGTGCCCTACACTACAAAAAACTCCATCTGACAGTCACCTGTAATCCCTACCCTACAAAAAACTCCATCTGACAGTCACCTGTGTGCCCTAAACTACAAAAAACTCCATCTGGCAGTCACCTGTAATCCCTACACTACAAAAAAACTCCATCTGACAGTCACCTGTCATCCCTACACTACAAAAAAACTCCATCTGACAGTCACCTGTAATCCCTACACTACAAAAAACTCCATCTGACAGTCACCTGTAATCCCTAGACTACAAAAAACTCCATCTGACAGTCACCTGTAATCCCTAGACTACAAAAAAACTCCATCTGACAGTCACCTGTAATCCCTAGACTACAAAAAAACTCCATCTGACAGTCACCTGTAATCCCTACACTACAAAAAAACTCCATCTGACAGTCACCTGTAATCCCTAGACTACAAAAAACTCCATCTGGTAGTCAACTGTAATCCCTAGACTACAAAAAAATCCATCTGGTAGTCAACTGTGTGCCTTTCACTACAAAAAGCTGTCTTATGTCATTATTATATTCAACAATAATGAATTACACATAAAGTTAGCCCGAGTTTCCTCTGGCCTAAGGCTCCTACACCAGACATGGTGTCAGGCTAACATTAAGTTAACCCTTGTTCACTTGACTTAGGTAAATCTTTGGATCTTCATGATGTAAATAAACTTGACTCTGGGTGTCTTTGCAATAGAAGACTATAATGTTTAAGTTTGGGTAGTGCTAACATAAAGAGTAAACAGTCACCTCACTAGCTCAGGGAATATTTCTCAGTAGCAAGGCACCTTGATGACACTACTGTGTCACATGTACATAATTCAACAAGCTGAAGTTTTGTTTTGTTCTGACACAAACCGACGACCGTAGTAGTTCGAACCCTTCTACATATATACATAGATAATCTATACACAATGGTAAAAAATGTACTTCATCTTTCTAACTTACCATTCAGGTGAAAGTCTGTGAATCACGACACAATCTAATTAACATCAAACTTATAATCTCTTCTCCATTCCAATACACTTCCAATTTCATTACAACAGTACTCGAAGAATTAGTAACGCTATAAAGAGAAATTTGTCATAGCAAGTATACGTGCACTTGTGTCATACGTATGGTTTCAGAAACGGCAATTTTGGAAATTTGGCTTTAACAGTTGAAAGGCAACATGATAAAAACACGACATTTGAACTAAAAATGACGTATCACAATATCGTCACTGCAAGTTCGATCATCAATGTTATACCTGGATATCGTCGATCGACCCCGCAGAATAACAAAATTACCGGAAGTTCCTACTTTCACTTCAACCGGAAGTGATATCCACATGTTCATTTCTAGATCGAACAAACGAAAGACATCTGTCCAACTCACAAAATAGGATGAAACGGCGCACATTAATGCGGCCGCCTCAGGTATCGACGGTTGAAGCTGATAACGATGACAACAAAACACCAAAGAAGGTGATATAAATGACAGAAACTGGATTGATATTATGGTATTAATGGTACATGTGTACGTTCCAGGGTTTACAATACTAACAACAGTTTGTAAACTTGTGACATAGCTACATAGTGCCCAATAACATAGGTCTATACGGCACTGTCGGCTGGCTTAAAATAGTAAATCTCCATGTCATGAAAGTATCACAAGTTAGTTGAAGGGAGATAATTCACTCATGGGTGGTTAATCACATGTACTGTGATTTCTAAGGCCACAGCCTCGATTATTGATTTGATACTCATTTAAATTCAACCATCTTATTGTTATCAAACAATTTATTCTCTTCTTAGTCATCATATTAAATAAAAAATAACACTCCCATGTTCATATATACCTAGGTGTTAAATAATTACACAGCTGGAAAATATAACATTTAAGAAGATGATAACCTTAAACTCTTGTTACTCTTTTAATTGCATTGATGATTGCAGACTGGTGTACAGGCTAAGAAAGGAAAGCATCTTGAAGAGAAAAGTAGAAGATGTCGAATTTTTATCAAAGTTCTCCAAGTTGTATTTCTCATTGTCATTGTCCCTCCATTGTTAAACTACGCGTCTCTTCAGAAAGAAATCAAAGAACTGAAGCCCGTACCAGGTAAGTTAGTGGGGTAAATCAAAGAACTGAAGTCAGTACCAGGTAAATTAGTGAGGTAAATCAAAGACCTGAAGTCAGTACCAGGTAAGTTAGTGGGGTAAATCAAAGAACTGAAGCCAGTACCAGGTAAGTTAGTGGGGTAAATCAAAGACCTGAAGTCAGTACCAGGTAAGTTAGTGAGATAAATCAAAGACCTGAAGTCAGTACCAGGTAAGTTAGAGAGGTAAATCAAAGACCTGAAGCCAGTACCAGGTAAATTAGTGAGGTAAATCAAAGACCTAAGGTCAGTACCAGGTAAGTTAGTGAGATAAATCAAAGACCTGAAGCCAGTACCAGGTAAATTAGTGAGGTAAATCAAAGACCAGAAGTCAGTACCAGGTAAGTTAGTGAGGTAAATCAAAGACCTGAAGCCAGTACCAGGTAAATTAGTGAGGTAAATCAAAGACCAGAAGTCAGTACCAGGTAAGTTGGTGAGATAAATCAAAGAACAGAGATAATTTCAGCAATTTTAAATGGAGCCTTGATTATAGTTCATTTATTAACTCAGTTTCATATAAGTCTTTTATATTTACACAGGAAAGAAAAAGGTAATGAACAGTTTAAGATTCCAACCTGGAAATGCTCTTTAACTGATTAAACTTGTGGCTACAAGTAATTTATAGTGTCCTCCAGTTTCTTTCTATTTTCTTCAATAAATTTTGTTTGCTTGTTTGGTTTATCACTTGTGAACAGCCTGGGTCATTTTGAGGTTGGCCTCCTTATAGTAGCTGGTGACTACCTCTCTGAACAACATATTTAAATGGTGGGGCTGAACCCCCCGTGAGTCTGAGGGGCGGGGCCAAAAGGGATCAATTTGGCTCTATTAATATAAATGACTTCTTCTCTGAAACCAAGAAATGGATAATGCTCCTATTTGACTGGTAGCATCATTATGGGGTTGGGATTCAAAATTGTACAAATGGTGGGGCTGACCTCCGGGCCTGTTGGGCGGGACCAAAATTGGTTGATTTGGCTACATTGATGTAAATGACTTTTTCTCTTAAACCGAGCAATGAATATCGCGCATATTTGCTTGGTAGCATCCCTATGGGGTAGGAATTTAAAATTTTACAAATGGTGGGGCTGACCCCTCAGGGGCCTGAGGGGCGGGGCCAAAAGTGGTCTATTTGGCTAAATTGATATAACTACTTCTTCTCTGAAACCAAGCAATCTATATCACTCATATTTGACTGGTAGCATCCTTTTGGAGTAGGGATTAAAAATTGTACAAATAGTGGGGCTGACCAAAAATAAGGTTACTTATCCTTCAGAGCTGTATTAAAATTGCCAATGTTGTATGATTACAAATATATATACTTTATTATAGGTAATATGCAGGGTTAACTGGCTATGTCTACATGTCTAAAACATGTGCTTTATTTTTCAGAATTTGGCATTTATACTGTACTCTGCTACCTAAACACAAATTGCCATTCCACAGTTAATATGTATTTTGTGCCAACTCCTCGTGCCTGTATGCAATTCATTGTGTCTGATAATTTGTCTCAGAAATCACTTAAAACTTTTACTGCTAATAAATGATTCCAATTTAATAAGACTACATTTAATTTCGGTTTTACAGCATGTGATTATAATATTGAATGAGTTATGATCAGCCTTCATCATTTTGTTTTGTACAGGTGAGCTTTACGATGTTGGTTGGGGGCAGAAGATTTTTAAAATGTGTCAAGGGAAAGGCCCACCAACAGGTAAATATAACACTATACCACTACAATATGACTATGTTTATACTATAAGGAAAGAAAAGATTGTTAAGAACATTTGTAATTAATTTTTACATAATAAGAAGTACCTTGATCATCCTTAAACAAGCTCTGACCAAGGTGTAACTGTGTGTTTATCGAAGGATTACACTGTTATCAGAATTATATGTGTGCGTTTGTTGTAGATATATATACATGTATATATGTGTGCGTATGTTGTAGATATAAATATATGTGTGCGTGTGTTGTAGATATACATATATATGTGCGTGTGTTGTAAGTTTGTATGTGCCTCTTTTCCAGTTTTACAAGATTTCCAACCACTGTCTGTCAACATTGAAAATAAAGATTATGGATTTATTTGTCAATTTTACATGTCATATATATAATGTTACTGAGTATGTGTAGCAATTAATCCATTCAAATAAGTAAATGGTCCGTTTGTTATTTACAGAGCATTTTGTCTCATTTTGGGAAGAAAACTGACTAAGTGGGAAATAAGTGTTTCAGATAAAACAAAATACAGGAACTATACAACAATTATTGAATAATGACTGTTACAGATGAGGTCTGTTCACCAACCCGTAAATATCTCCAGAAAAGTCTTATTTTACTGATATTTAGATGACCTATCTCACTCTGATAAAGATCATGTAAAAATGTGCATTTTAAATGGTTTATAGATGTTATGTTTACTTGTTATATATTGATCTACATATTCTAAACATCTGATGTGTGTTTGTTACAGTGATATTTGATGCCCCAGGAGGTCAGACTTCAGATGTTTGGACATTGATCTGGCCGCATGTGGCTAAGAATGCTCGGGTATGTTGTTTAGGCATTGATCTGGCCGCATGTGGCTAAGAATGCTCGGGTATGTTGTTTGGACATTGATCTGGCCGCATGTGGCTAAGAATGCTCGGGTATGCTGTGTACAATGTGGAGATTCTCAAACATATTTGGCCTAGACCGAAAATTTTCTTTTTTCAAAATTGAATACAGAAATAATTTAAATTAAAAAAGCTTGATAGCAATTAGAAGAGATTTTTTCTAAATTTTAATTTCTTTTACAAATTGTCAACAAAAGATCTTTTACCGAATAAGTTATGCAATTATAACTACATATTATGATCATTTCAGGGTATTTGAAGTATTTTATAGTATAACTCCTAGTAAATTCATATGTATTAACATATGCCTTGTGCATTGTTTGTTTTGCAGATCTGTGTGTATGATCGGGCAGGTCTGGGTTTCAGTGAAAGACCAATAATGGTAGGTGTTCATGTGATTTGTTACCTGTAATTAACAATTGACCAAATATGGAATGTTACAGACCACATGTAGAATGTTACAGACCAATGTGTAGAATGTTACAGATCACATGTAGAATGTTACAGACCACATGTAGAATGTTACAGACCAATGTGTAGAATGTTACAGACCACATGTAGAATGTTACAGACCAATGTGTAGAATGTTACAGACCACATGTAGAATGTTACAGACCACATGTGTAGAATGTTACAGACCACATGTAGAATGTTACAGACCACATGTAGAATGTTACAGACCACATGTAGAATGTTACAGACCACATGTAGAATGTTACAGACCACATGTAGAATGTTACAGACCACATGTAGAATGTTACAGACCACATGTAGAATGTTACAGACCACATGTGTAGAATGTTACAGACCACATGTAGAATGTTACAGACCACATGTAGAATGTTACAGACCACATGTAGAATGTTACAGACCACATGTGTAGAATGTTACAGACCACATGTAGAATGTTACAGACCACATGTAGAATGTTACAGACCACATGTGTAGAATGTTACAGACCACATGTGTAGAATGTTACAGACCACATGTGTAGAATGTTACAGACCACATGTGTAGAATGTTACAGACCACATGTAGAATGTTACAGACCACATGTAGAATGTTACAGACCACATGTGTAGAATGTTACAGACCACATGTGTAGAATGTTACAGACCACATGTGTAGAATGTTACAGACCACATGTGTAGAATGTTACAGACCACATGTGTAGAATGTTACAGACCACATGTAGAATGTTACAGACCAATGTGTAGAATGTTACAGACCACATGTAGAATGTTACAGACCACATGTGTAGAATGTTACAGACCACATGTAGAATGTTACAGACCACATGTGTAGAATGTTACAGACCACATGTAGAATGTTACAGACCACATGTGTAGAATGTTACAGACCACATGTAGAATGTTACAGACCACATGTAGAATGTTACAGACCACTGTGTAGAATGTTACAGACCACATGTGTAGAATGTTACAGACCACATGTGTAGAATGTTACAGACCACATGTAGAATGTTACAGACCACATGTAGAATGTTACAGACCACATGTAGAATGTTACAGACCACATGTAGAATGTTACAGACCACATGTGTAGAATGTTACAGACCACATGTGTAGAATGTTACAGACCACATGTGTAGAATGTTACAGACCACATGTGTAGAATGTTACAGACCACATGTGTAGAATGTTACAGACCACATGTAGAATGTTACAGACCACATGTAGAATGTTACAGACCACATGTGTAGAATGTTACAGACCACATGTAGAATGTTACAGACCACATGTGTAGAATGTTACAGACCACATGTGTAGAATGTTACAGACCACATGTGTAGAATGTTACAGACCACATGTAGAATGTTACAGACCACATGTAGAATGTTACAGACCACATGTGTAGAATGTTACAGACCACATGTGTAGAATGTTACAGACCACATGTGTAGAATGTTACAGACCACATGTAGAATGTTACAGACCACATGTGTAGAATGTTACAGACCACATGTGTAGAATGTTACAGACCACATGTAGAATGTTACAGACCACATGTAGAATGTTACAGACCACATGTGTAGAATGTTACAGACCACAGTGTAGAATGTTACAGACCACATGTGTAGAATGTTACAGACCACATGTAGAATGTTACAGACCACATGTAGAATGTTACAGACCACATGTGTAGAATGTTACAGACCACATGTAGAATGTTACAGACCACATGTAGAATGTTACAGACCACATGTAGAATGTTACAGACCACATTGTAGAATGTTACAGACCACATGTAGAATGTTACAGACCACATGTAGAATGTTACAGACCACATGTTAGAATGTTACAGACCACATGTAGAATGTTACAGACCACATGTGTAGAATGTTACAGACCACATGTAGAATGTTACAGACCACATGTAGAATGTTACAGACCACATGTAGAATGTTACAGACCACATGTGTAGAATGTTACAGACCACATGTAGAATGTTACAGACCACATGTAGAATGTTACAGACCACATGTAGAATGTACAGACCACATGTAGAATGTTACAGACCACATGTAGAATGTTACAGACACATGTAGAATGTTACAGACCACATGTTAGAATGTTACAGACCACATGTAGAATGTTACAGACCACATGGTAGAATGTTACAGACCACATGTGTAGAATGTTTACAGACCACATTGTAGAATGTTACAGACCACATGTAGAATGTTACAGACCAGACCACATGTAGAATGTTACAGACCACATGTAGAATGTTACAGACCAATGTGTAGAATGTTACAGACCACATGTAGAATGTTACAGACCACATGTAGAATGTTACAGACCACATGTGTAGAATGTTACAGACCACATGGGAGAATGTTACAGACCACATGTAGAATGTTACAGACCACATGTGTAGAATGTTACAGACCACATGTAGAATGTTACAGACCACATGTAGAATGTTACAGACCACATGTGTAGAATGTTACAGATCACACATGTAGAATGTTACAGACCACATGTAGAATGTTACAGACCACATGTAGAATGTTACAGACCACATGTAGAATGTTACAGACCACATGTAGAATGTTACAGACCACATGTAGAATGTTACAGACCACATGTGTAGAATGTTACAGACCACATGTAGAATGTTACAGACCACATGTAGAATGTTACAGACCACATGTAGAATGTTACAGACCACATGTGTAGAATGTTACAGACCACATGTAGAATGTTACAGACCACATGTAGAATGTTACAGACCACATGTAGAATGTTACAGACCACATGTAGAATGTTACAGACCACATGTAGAATGTTACAGACCACATGTAGAATGTTACAGACCACATGTAGAATGTTACAGACCACATGTAGAATGTTACAGACCACATGTGTAGAATGTTACAGACCACATGTGTAGAATGTTACAGACCACATGTAGAATGTTACAGACCACATGTGTAGAATGTTACAGACCACATGTAGAATGTTACAGACCACATGTAGAATGTTACAGACCACATGTAGAATGTTACAGACCACATGTAGAATGTTACAGACCACATGTAGAATGTTACAGACCACATGTAGAATGTTACAGACCACATGTGTAGAATGTTACAGACCACATGTAGAATGTTACAGACCACATGTGTAGAATGTTACAGACCACATGTGTAGAATGTTACAGACCACATGTGTAGAATGTTACAGACCACATGTGTAGAATGTTACAGACCACATGTGTAGAATGTTACAGACCACATGTAGAATGTTACAGACCACATGTGTAGAATGTTACAGACCACATGTAGAATGTTACAGACCACATGTAGAATGTTACAGACCACATGTAGAATGTTACAGACCACATGTAGAATGTTACAGACCACATGTGTAGAATGTTACAGACCACATGTAGAATGTTACAGACCACATGTAGAATGTTACAGACCACATGTAGAATGTTACAGACCACATGTAGAATGTTACAGACCACATGTAGAATGTTACAGACCACATGTAGAATGTTACAGACCACATGTAGAATGTTACAGACCACATGTGTAGAATGTTACAGACCACATGTAGAATGTTACAGACCACATGTGTAGAATGTTACAGACCACATGTAGAATGTTACAGACCACATGTAGAATGTTACAGACCACATGTAGAATGTTACAGACCACATGTAGAATGTTACAGACCACATGTAGAATGTTACAGACCACATGTGTAGAATGTTACAGACCACATGTAGAATGTTACAGACCACATGTAGAATGTTACAGACCACATGTAGAATGTTACAGACCACATGTGTAGAATGTTACAGACCAATGTGTAGAATGTTACAGACCACATGTAGAATGTTACAGACCACATGTGTAGAATGTTACAGACCACATGTGTAGAATGTTACAGATCACATGTGTAGAATGTTACAGACCACATGTAGAATGTTACAGACCACATGTAGAATGTTACAGACCACATGTAGAATGTTACAGACCACATGTGTAGAATGTTACAGACCACATGTGTAGAATGTTACAGACCACATGTGTAGAATGTTACAGACCACATGTGTAGAATGTTACAGACCACATGTGTAGAATGTTACAGACCACATGTGTAGAATGTTACAGACCAATGTGTAGAATGTTACAGACCACATGTAGAATGTTACAGACCACATGTAGAATGTTACAGACCACATGTAGAATGTTACAGACCACTGTGTAGAATGTTACAGACCACATGTGTAGAATGTTACAGACCACATGTAGAATGTTACAGACCACATGTGTAGAATGTTACAGACCACATGTGTAGAATGTTACAGACCACATGTGTAGAATGTTACAGACCACATGTGTAGAATGTTACAGACCACATTGTAGAATGTTACAGACCACATGTAGGAATGTTACAGACCACATGTAGAATGTTACAGACCACATGTAGAATGTTACAGACCACATGTAGAATGTTACAGACCACATGTGTAGAATGTTACAGACCACATGTAGAATGTTACAGACCACATGTAGAATGTTACAGACCACATGTAGAATGTTACAGACCACATGTGTAGAATGTTACAGACCACATGTAGAATGTTACAGACCACATGTAGAATGTTACAGACCACATGTGTAGAATGTTACAGACCAATGTGTAGAATGTTACAGACCACATGTAGAATGTTACAGACCACATGTAGAATGTTACAGACCACATGTAGAATGTTACAGACCACATGTAGAATGTTACAGACCACATGTAGAATGTTACAGACCACATGTAGAATGTTACAGACCACATGTAGAATGTTACAGACCACATGTGTAGAATGTTACAGACCACATGTAGAATGTTACAGACCACATGTAGAATGTTACAGACCACATGTGTAGAATGTTACAGACCACATGTAGAATGTTACAGACCACATGTGTAGAATGTTACAGACCACATGTGTAGAATGTTACAGACCACATGTAGAATGTTACAGACCACATGTGTAGAATGTTACAGACCACATGTAGAATGTTACAGACCACATGTGTAGAATGTTACAGACCACATGTAGAATGTTACAGACCACATGTAGAATGTTACAGACCACATGTAGAATGTTACAGACCACATGTAGAATGTTACAGACCACATGTAGAATGTTACAGACCACATGTAGAATGTTACAGACCACATGTAGAATGTTACAGACCACACGTGTAGAATGTTACAGACCACATGTAGAATGTTACAGACCACATGTGTAGAATGTTACAGACCACATGTAGAATGTTACAGACCAATGTGTAGAATGTTACAGATCACATGTAGAATGTTACAGACCACATGTAGAATGTTACAGACCACATGTAGAATGTTACAGACCACATGTAGAATGTTACAGACCACATGTGTAGAATGTTACAGACCACATGTAGAATGTTACAGACCACATGTAGAATGTTACAGACCAATGTGTAGAATGTTACAGACCACATGTAGAATGTTACAGACCACATGTGTAGAATGTTACAGACCAATGTGTAGAATGTTACAGACCACATGTAGAATGTTACAGACCACATGTAGGATGTTACAGACCACATGTAGAATGTTACAGACCACATGTAGAATGTTACAGATCACATGTAGAATGTTACAGACCACATGTGTAGAATGTTACAGACCACATGTAGAATGTTACAGACCACATGTAGAATGTTACAGACCAATGTGTAGAATGTTACAGACCACATGTAGAATGTTACAGACCACATGTGTAGAATGTTACAGACCAATGTGTAGAATGTTACAGACCACATGTAGAATGTTACAGATCACATGTAGAATGTTACAGATCACATGTGTAGAATGTTACAGACCACATGTAGAATGTTACAGACCACATGTAGAATGTTACAGACCACATGTAGAATGTTACAGACCCCATGTAGAATGTTACAGACCACATGTAGAATGTTACAGACCACATGTAGAATGTTACAGACCACATGTAGAATGTTACAGATCACATGTGTAGAATGTTACAGACCACACGTGTAGAATGTTACAGATCACATGTAGAATGTTACAGACCACATGTAGAATGTTACAGACCACATGTGTAGAATGTTACAGACCAATGTGTAGAATGTTACAGACCAGGTGTGTTACAACATTGGTAACTACGCTAGCCGTGGTTCCTAAGATGATATAGTTCCAGTAAACCTGCATATAGACACCAGTATTGATAACAAAATTAATAGAAACAACTCAACATTTTTGTTTAACACCTTTTATGTTTTTAATTAATTGATATATTCACAATCCACATTTCTGTCTCAGATTAACTATGGTTGTCAAGCACAGCAGAACTGTAAGCTTTAGCCATTTGTTGTTAGCTTACCTCGTGGAAATCAGCTCAAGTTCTAAACCACACGTGTATCTACTCCTTCTTAAGATATGCAATAGAATCATGTCAGGAGAACTTGAACAGAAGGCTAATGAAATGTATAGTATTGACAGCATTAAGATATACAAAAGTAATGACATATCGTTTTTATGAATAAATACATGTATTTTTTTATTTTTCTTTAATTGACCTAAATACAAAAGAATGTCTGTTGAGTATAATAAAATAGTGTGAATTCTATGTTATATAAAACATTAATATGTCAGGGTTTTCTGTTACATTGTATTTATAACAGTAAAAACATATCATTAATTTCTGTTATATGAAATACTAGATATATCTTATATTTTTAGCCCACCATCATCATGATGGTGGGCTATTCAAATCGCCCTGCGTCCGTAGTCCGTCGTCCGTCGTCCGTCCGTCCCTCCGTCTGTAAACAATTCTTGTTATCACTAATCCTCAGAAAGTACTGAAGGGATCTTTCTCAAATTTCATATGTAGGTTCCCCTTGGTGCCTAGTTATTCATATTGTATTTTGAGACCAATTGGAAAACAACATGGCCGACAGGCAGCCATCTTGGATTTTGACAATTGAAGTTTGTTATCGCTTTTTCTCAGAAAGTACTGAAGGGATCTTTCTGAAATTTCATATGTAGGTTCCCCTTGGTGCTTAGTTATGCATATTGCATTTTGAGACCAATCGGAAAACAACATGGCCGACAGGCAGCCATCTTGGATTTTGACAATTGAAGTTTGTTATCGCTATTTCTCAGAAAGTACTGAAGGGATCTTTCTCAAATTTCATATATAGGTTCCCCTTGTTTGAAAAGTACTTGAGAGATGTTTCTCAATTTGCACAGATTAGTAAGAGGAAGGGAAAAATAGAGAAAAGATCAATCTGACATGGAACCTATAAAGATCATTCAATGGTGGGCGCCAAGATCCCTCTGGGATCTCTTGTTTGTTATATGATATATATATACCACATGTAGAACGTTTCAGACAATCTATATAATAAACTTCTTTATAACAAATTTCATAGGACATGAGGAAATACTTTGTTATATGATATATATATACCACATGTTGAATGTCACAGCCCATTTATATAATAAACTTCTTTATAACAAATTCCATAGGACATGAAGAAATTCTTTGTTACATCCAAAATTCTTATTTTGAAATAAACAATGTTGAGCTAAATCTAAGTAACCAATTTACTGCTCCACACATAGCAGATGGAAATTTGTATTTAGCTGTTTATCTTAGGAAAGTTGTACATGTACTGTGTATATTTGTTTGTGGTATGCGTAAATTTTGGCTGGGCAGTTTATGTTTATGTATGGGTTAAGGTTGGACTTAAACTCATAATCATGAATTTATGCATAAATTCCAGAATGTGACAGAAGATGCCAATGAGTCGAAGAGTAATTACAGGAACAGATGGCAGCCATTTACGGTAGAAAGGTAAGATTAAGAGTTATCTCCTCCTTACAATAACAGGAACAGATGGCAGCCATTTACGGTAGAAAGGTAAGATTAAGAGTTATCTCCTCCTTACAATAACAGGAATAGATGGCACATATGTTTATGGTAGAAAGGTAAGATTAAGAGTTATCTCCCCCTTACAATAACAGGAACAGATAGCACATGTTTACGGTAGAAAGGTGAAATTAAGAGTTATCTCCCCCTTACAATAACAGAAACAGATGGCACATGTTTATGGTAGAAAGGTAAGATTTAGAGTTATCTCCCCCTTACAGTCACAGAAACATATGGCAGCCATTTACGGTAGAAAGGTACGATTAAGAGTTATCCCCTTCTTTCAATAACAGGAATAGATGGCACATGTTTATGGTAGAAAGGTAAGATTTAGAGTTATCTCCCCCTTACAATAACAGGAATAGATGGCAGCCATTTACGGTAGAAAGGTAAGATTTAGAGTTATCTCCCCCTTACAATAACAGGAATAGATGGCAGCCATTTACGGTAGAAAGGTAAGATTTAGAGTTATCTCCCCCTTACAGTCACAGGAACAGATGGCAGATGTTTATGGTAGAAAGGTAAGATTAAGAGTTATCTCCCCTTACAGACACAGGAACAGATAGCAACCATTTACGGTAGGGTAGGGTAGAGAAACCTATCTCATATCATAATCCCACCAACAACTAATCCAGCTGCCCCACTATCATACCACAACTAATCCAGCTGCCCCACTATCATACCACCACTAATCCAATTGTCCCACTATCAAGTCACCACTAATCCTGTTGCCCCACTACTAAGTCAACACTAATCTTGTTGCCCCACTACTAAGTCAACACTAATCTTGTTGCCCAACTGGGGCCGCGGTGGCTGAGTGGTTAAGGTGTCCTGACACTTTAACACTAGCCCTCCACCTCTGGATTTCGAGTTCGAAACCTACGTGGGGCAGTTGCCAGGTACTGACCATAGGCCGGTGGTTTTTCTCCGGGCACTCCGGCTTTCCTCCAACTCCAAAACCTGGCACATCCTTAAATGACCCTGGCTGTTAATAGGACGTTAAACAAAAACAAGCCAAAACAAACCATGTTGCCCGACTAACGAGCCACCACTAATCCAATTGCCCCACTTTCCAACCACCACTAATCCTGTTGTCCCACTATCCAGCCACCACTAATAAGGCCGCCCCCCTATTAAGTCACCACTAATCTGGTTGTCCCACTATCCAGTCACCACTAATCCTGTTGTCCCACTATCCAGTCACCACTAATCCTGTTGTCCCACTTTCCAGCCACCACTAATCCTGTTGCCCCACTATCCAGTCGTCACTAATCTGGTTGTCCCACTACCAAGCCACCACTAATCCTGTTGTCCCACTAACCAGCCACCACTAATCCTGTTGCCCAACTATCAAGCCACCACTAATCCTGTTGCCCCACTATCCAGTCACCACTAATCTGGTTGTCCCACTATCCAGACACCACTAATCCTGTTGTCCCACTATCCAGCCACCACTAATCCTGTTGCCCTTCTATCCAGACACCACTAATCTGGTTGTCCCACTATCCAGACACCACTAATCTGGTTGTCCCACTATCCAGCCACCACTAATCTGGTTGTCCCACTATCCAGCCACCACTAATCCTGTTGCCCCACTATCCAGTCACCACTAATCTGGTTGTCCCACTATCCAGCCACCACTAATCCTGTTGTCCCACTATCCAGCCACCACTAATCTGGTTGTCCCACTATCCAGACACCACTAATCCTGTTGTCCCACTATCAAGCCACCACTAATCTGGTTGTCCCACTATCAAGACACCACTTATCTGGTTGTCCCACTATCCAGTCACCACTAATCTGGTTGTCCCACTAACCAGCCACCACTAATCCTGTTGCCCTACTATCCAGACACCACTAATCTGGTTGTCCCACTATCCAGTCACCACTAATCCTGTTGTCCCACTATCCAGTCACCACTAATCTTGTTACCCCACTATCAAGCCACCACTAATCCTGTTGCCCCACTATCCAGACACCACTAATCCTGTTGCCCCACTATCCAGACACCACTAATCTGGTTGTCCCACTATCCAGCCACCACTAATCCTGTTGTCCCACTATCAAGCCACCATTAATCTGGTTGTCCTACTAACCAGACACCACTAATCTGGTTGTCCCACTATCCAGACACCACTAATCCTGTTGTCCCACTATCAAGCCACCACTAATCTGGTTGTAACGTGGGACAAGCGAGGTTGTCTCCAGTTGGGGAAAAGAAAACTCAATAACGGATATGTACAACAATAGTAAATTTATATACACAACACAACACAAAATACAACAAGATTACTACAAATGTTCATGTCACACTCTCACATCTTACACACACTTAACAATGTCTCTGCACATGTCTCCTATGCTCCAGAAAACACTAGGTGGAGATCAGCTGCATTTATATAGGACACCAGTCTGTTGGTCTGATGTTTACCCACGTGTTGCAATATCCTATACAAAAAAAATCACAGACTAAATAACACTTTGTCTGTCTGCACAGCCTCCTACACGTACGGCTGATATCATCGAATGAATGATGAATGTAGATATATTGTCAATCACTGACATATGAGAACCCGTCGTCAGATCTATCTGGGTCTCCATAATTCGGCAAATGGTGCCTTGTCCTCAACATAGGGCTTTTATTTACTGAAGTCCAGTATGGCAGCATCTGGTCCTGTAATATGACTCAGGCGGTTTTGACCATCTGGCTTCACCTCGAGCTCTCTCCAGTCCACATTATTGCTGTGGAAACATAAACACACTTGCTACACACAAATACACAACCACGCATATTGCTAATTTATATAATATTACACCTACTTTCAAAGTATACATTTCAAATATTATTTCTAAAATGTATCATGAATACCATAAATATGGCATGAATAATGAATACAATTATAGGAAATGTAATATTGACACCTTTTTACCCCGAAAAAGTGCTGGTCCATGTATCAACTTAATCATACAAAAACTAACCGTACGATCCCTATGGGCTTCCATACAATAAAATTTGACTAGCACTGAAGTTTTATAAAGTCATATTAAATACACAAATAACCTAAATACCTTCCAAATATCTAATATACATGTTTATATTTGGAAGTACGATTGAACAAATGTATATAAATAAATTACAAGTTACAAATCAGTGAACGATATGCATGATTGGACCGCACGTTGACATAATGCATGAACAACATTCCAAGGTAAAATAACTCCTATTTACACAAAATAAACGATGATTATCCAATATATATATAATTACTGATAAAACAATACTTACCACAGACTGTAAGGTTTCTGTGCCCGTATAATGTTAAAATATCTCAAATGCGTCGACACGGCCTGTTAGAACACTGTCATGGCTCCTGCTCGTGCGCGCTCACTCACCCTCTACGGAACATCCGTTACGCCATACAGATAGTAACAACACGTCACAATATATACAGACACATATGACAAATATACAAATACAAGCGATTGTGACAATATCCCCCTGCCTAAGAAAATGGTACATTTTACAATAACTCACATCGCGTAAATGACAGGTAGTTTCAATCCAGGTATGAAGTCTCCTAAGTACGACTCAAGTAGTCAGCTCCAACATTGTCGCTTCCTTTTATAGCACAGATTCTGAACCTGTATTGCTGGAGAATAAGAGCCCATCGCATTAATCTTCCATTGGCTGTTTTGGATCGCTGCAGGTACACCAGGGGTTGATGATCCGTTTCAAGAAGAAATTCTCTACCGTAGATGTACTGCTCAAATTTCTGAATCCCCCAAACAATAGCAAGGCATTCTTTCTCAACCACTGCATAATTCTGCTCTCTCTGTTGCAATTTCCGACTGGCATATGCTACCGGTAGTTTATTTCCATGTTCCTCTTGGAGTAAAACAGCTCCAATCCCCTGGTCAGAGGCATCTGTTCTCAGAATGAAGTCTTCATCCAGATCCGGAAGCTTCAAGATCGGTTGGGAGGTCAGAAGTTTCTTCAACGCATTGAACGATCTCTCCTGGCTGTCTCCCCAGATGACTTTGTGATTGCTTCCTTTCTTGGTAAGCTCTATAAGTGGTACCGCAACGGCGGAAAAATTTGGAACAAATCTCCGGTAGAATCCTGCCAAGCCGAGAAATGACCTCACTTGTTTCTTTGTTTCTGGACGCGGGGCTTCAAGAATTGCCTTTACTTTCTCTGGTTCTGGCAAGAGTCTCTGTTCTCCAACTATGTGTCCTAAACAAGGCAAACTCTTATGTGCGAGGAAACACTTCGTTGGTCGAGCTGTAAGTCCTGCATTCCTTAGTCGCAACAGCAATTCCTTGAGAGTGTCCAGATGTTCTGTCCAGGTCTTTGTATACATCAGAATATCGTCGATGAAGTTCTCAACGTTTGCTATGCCCATCAGCAGCTTCCTCATCAATCGGCTGAACGTTGCAGGTGCATTGACTAAACCAAAAGGCATGACCTTAAACTGGAATAGTCCTTGAGGAGTAGAAAAAGCAGTCATCTCCTTTGCTCTGTCCGTCATTGGCACTTGCCAATACCCCTTTGTAAGGTCAAGCTTCGAAAAATAGAAACATCCCGCAAGTCTGGCGAAAATTTCCTCGGTGTTGGGCATAGGTTCTGCATCGAAGACCGTTACCTTATTCAAGCTCCTGAAATCTATACAGAACCTATTACTACCATCCTTCTTCTTGACCATAACGACTGGTGCAGAATATGGTGATGTGGATGGTTCTATAACATCCATCTCAAGCATACTTTCCACTTCTTCCTTGATTATGCTCTTCGTGTGAAAAGGAAGTGGGTATGGCCTAACTCTCACAGGATCATCTGTCGTTGTGAAAATGTCATGACTTGCTAGGTTGGTTCTCCCAGGTTTATCCGTCAAAACATCCTTAAAGTTCGATAGAAGCGTATCCACATCATTCCTCTGTTCAGTGGTGAGATGCTCAGAAACATTGACATCTTCCATTCCTTCTTTCCCTGCTCGCACTGGAAATGATTCCAACTCTCGATGACATTCTGGTTCCAACTCATCCTCATGCACTACAGCTGCGGTTACACAGCATAAGACTCCTCCAATACTTCCCGCTCCTTCCACATCTTTCTCGAAGTACTTCTTCAGCATATTGACATGAAATGTCTTCTTCTTGCCTACCATGTCTACTTCATAGTCCATTGGACCCTTTTTCGCCGTCACACTGTATGGACCCCTCCACTGCATCAGCAGTTTGTTGGTTTTCGTTGGAAGTAGTATAAGTACTTTGTCGTCAACATCAAGCTGTCGATCCTTGGCCTTTCTGTTATAGTACTTCCGTTGGCTGATCTTCGCTGTTCTCAGCTGTTCTTTTGCCAGTTCACAGGTCTCATCTAATCTCTCACGAAGGTCCATCACATACTGATAAGTTGTTTTAACTTCGTCATCTGGTACTTCCTTCGTCCATAGTTCTTTCAAAATCATCATCGGACCTCTTATCGTTCTCCCATATAGCAGCTCAAACGGTGAGAACCCTAAACTCTCTTGGGGAACTTCCCTGTAGGCGAAAAGCAAGGCGTTCAAATACTTGTCCCAATCTTTTGGCCTCTCGGAACACATACGACGTAACATCTGTTTGAGTGTTCCGTTGAATCTTTCTACGAGCCCGTTGCACATGGGATGATATGGGGTCGTAGTCAGGCGACGAATGGACAAAAGACGGCTGACCTCCCTCATCATCTGGGAAGTGAATTGCGCCCCTTGATCGGTTAGCATCTCCGATGGTACACCAACTCTGCTAAAGATGTCGACCAAGGCTTCTGCCACTCTCTCCGTTTCTATCCCTCTGAGAGCTACCGCTTCTGGATAACGTGTTGCGTAGTCCACAACGGTGAGGATGTAGCGATTCCCTCTGTCTGTTGCGGGTTGCAACGGTCCAACCAAGTCTACAGCTATCCTCTTAAATGGGGTATCGATCAAAGGCATCGAACCTAACGGCGCTTTGGTAATCCTCCCTTTTGGTACCGTTCTCTGGCACACATCACATGACCTGCAGTAACGAACGACATCCGATTGCAATCCCGGCCAAAAGAACTCTGTCAAGACACGGCTAGTTGTCCGCTTCGCTCCTTGATGTCCTGCCATGATCGAATCATGCGCTAGTTTTAGTACAGCCTGACGGAACTTGCGAGGTACCACCAACTGACGAAATGTCTTGCCATTTGACACCTTAGGGCTGTGGAATTTCCTGTACAGTAGACCTTTGTGATAGTACACCTCTGACTTACCACCGTCGTTCCTTTCTACGATATTCCCATCATCAGCTAGCTTCCTAACTTTGCTCAGCGACTCATCATCCTGTTGCTCTTTCTTCAAGTCATCCACGTCCCCTACGTCTAACACATGAGACACCTTCAACGGTTTATAACTTTGCTGTCTTCGATGACATTGTGCCCTCGTCTCCACAGCTAGCATAGTCTCCTGGGTCCGTTTCCAGCTTCCATCTGGCTGATCAGGTGGTCTGGCCCCATCCACATTGCCAATTATCAAATCGTAGAGAGGAGTGTCAAGTACCCAAGCATTCACTGCTCCCGTAAGATATGGCGTATCAACTTCCACTTCAGCGATCGGAACTTGTATCCGGGATCCATCTGCTAAAGAACATAGCTGGTTCTTTTCCGTCATTTGCGTAGAATCCACCAAACTCCTTCTCACAACCACCCCACTACAACCACTATCTCGCAAGACAGTCACGAAGTGTTCTCCAATACATCCTCTTACTACCGGCATACTCGTAGCTACAGATAAATCAGCGCTGCAAGACTTACTCAGCTCCGGAGTGTTTGTATCAACAGCACACGACGAGCTATCCATAGGTTTCCATCCTTGGTTTTTGCGCTTTCCTCTTCCTTTCCCAGTTACAGAAACCTGTCCCTTACTTACCACGGCCTTGGACTCTGTTGTCTGTATGTTGCCTTTCGTCTCAACAGTTCTTGTCATTCCAGCTACCCGGTTTCCAGACTTCTTGTTTGGGCATTCAAAAGATTTGTGTCCTGGTTGGAGGCACTTAAAACATACTGGACCTTTCGCAAAAGAGTTTCCTTTCTTATCATTGGTCTTGATGTCCAAAGGGTTAGCGTTGTGTTGCTTGTCACCAGGTCTCGCCGGTCGTGCCATCATCACATTTGTCTTGGTTCCTCTTGCCTCGGCAAACTGATCCGCAAATCTCGCCATCTCTTGCATAGACTTTGGAACACGCTCCCTGAGAAATAATGCGAGATCCTTTCCACAGCAGTGCAGGAACTGATCCCTCACCATTAAATCCTTCAGATCATCATATGTCTTCGGTGTGTTCGTCATCTCAACCCATTTCTGCAAATATCCGTCTAACCTTATCGCAAATTGACAAAAGGTTTCGCCAGGCTCTGGTCTCTCTGATCTGAAGCTTTTCCGAAATCCCTCTTCAGTTTTCTCAAACCTCCTTAAGAGTGCTTTCTTCAGAGTATCAAAATTCAAAGAATCCTCAACTGACAGGCGAGTAAAAACGTCTAAAGCTCTTCCCTTCAGTAAAGCTCCTAGATTAGCTCCCCATTGCTCTTGCAGCCATCGTTGCGCTGATGCGTACCGAACAAATCGTTCTATGTAGGCGTCGATATTGTCCTTACCTTCCTCAAAGGATGGAAGCTTAGGTCCCCTAGCACCTCTAAACTCATGTTGGTGTTGAACGTAATCTGTCACATTGGTACCTTCTGCAGAACCCGCCTGAAGCAACTCCATTTTCCTTCTGTGTTCCCTTTCGGCACGTGCTTCCTCTCGGTCGTCTCGTTCCTTTGCTAACTTATCCAGTTCAATGGCAGTTCCTATTCTAATTTTCTCTAATTGCATTGTCTCTTCTGCCTCAGCTTTCTTCCTTTCTCTTTCTGCTTCTCGTTCATCTCTTTCTCGGGCTTGTTCTGACTTCACAAAACTCTGAAGCTCTGTATCTTTATAACCCAAATCCTTTCCAATCCCCGTCAACTCCTTAATAGACGTCATGGTGATGAACAAACAGGGGGAAACAATCAAAGAAGAATGACAAAATAAGACTACACACACAAACAGCACAGGGTAATACTTACCACACAGGCTCCGCTTTGTCCTTTGGAACTCCCGAGTTCTCGTACTTACCTGTATCATGTAGAACCGTCCAGATAAGTAACAACGGTAAATAATACTTACAACCCAAAGACAAATTCCTGTACCAAGAAATATCCCTAGGAATGTTTTTCTTACATTACCATCAAGCGTTATAGGTATTCTAATCCCTACAGAGACAAACGTGGCTTATCCCACCGCTGCCACCAATTTTGTAACGTGGGACAAGCGAGGTTGTCTCCAGTTGGGGAAAAGAAAACTCAATAACGGATATGTACAACAATAGTAAATTTATATACACAACACAACACAAAATACAACAAGATTACTACAAATGTTCATGTCACACTCTCACATCTTACACACACTTAACAATGTCTCTGCACATGTCTCCTATGCTCCAGAAAACACTAGGTGGAGATCAGCTGCATTTATATAGGACACCAGTCTGTTGGTCTGATGTTTACCCACGTGTTGCAATATCCTATACAAAAAAAATCACAGACTAAATAACACTTTGTCTGTCTGCACAGCCTCCTACACGTACGGCTGATATCATCGAATGAATGATGAATGTAGATATATTGTCAATCACTGACATATGAGAACCCGTCGTCAGATCTATCTGGGTCTCCATAATTCGGCAAATGGTGCCT
Source organism: Pecten maximus (assembly GCF_902652985.1). Classification (NCBI taxonomy): domain Eukaryota; kingdom Metazoa; phylum Mollusca; class Bivalvia; order Pectinida; family Pectinidae; genus Pecten; species Pecten maximus. The sequence goes on along the minus strand of NC_047023.1, from coordinate 45,141,610 downwards.
TGTCCTCAACATAGGGCTTTTATTTACTGAAGTCCAGTATGGCAGCATCTGGTCCTGTAATATGACTCAGGCGGTTTTGACCATCTGGCTTCACCTCGAGCTCTCTCCAGTCCACATTATTGCTGTGGAAACATAAACACACTTGCTACACACAAATACACAACCACGCATATTGCTAATTTATATAATATTACACCTACTTTCAAAGTATACATTTCAAATATTATTTCTAAAATGTATCATGAATACCATAAATATGGCATGAATAATGAATACAATTATAGGAAATGTAATAATATTGACACCTTTTTACCCCGAAAAAGTGCTGGTCCATGTATCAACTTAATCATACAAAAACTAACCGTACGATCCCTATGGGCTTCCATACAATAAAATTTGACTAGCACTGAAGTTTTATAAAGTCATATTAAATACACAAATAACCTAAATACCTTCCAAATATCTAATATACATGTTTATATTTGGAAGTACGATTGAACAAATGTATATAAATAAATTACAAGTTACAAATCAGTGAACGATATGCATGATTGGACCGCACGTTGACATAATGCATGAACAACATTCCAAGGTAAAATAACCCCTATTTACACAAAATAAACGATGATTATCCAATATATATATAATTACTAACTGATAAAACAATACTTACCACAGACTGTAAGGTTTCTGTGCCCGTATAATGTTAAAATATCTCAAATGCGTCGACACGGCCTGTTAGAACACTGTCATGGCTCCTGCTCGTGCGCGCTCACTCACCCTCTACGGAACATCCGTTACGCCATACAGATAGTAACAACACGTCACAATATATACAGACACATATGACAAATATACAAATACAAGCGATTGTGACACTGGTTGTCCCACTATCAAGACACCACTTATCTGGTTGTCCCACTATCCAGTCACCACTAATCCTGTTGTCCCACTATCCAGCCACCACTAATCCTGTTGCCCTACTATCCAGACACCACTAATCTGGTTGTCCCACTATCCAGACACCACTAATCTGGTTGTCCCACTACCAAGTCACCACTAATCTGGTTGTCCCACTAACCAGCCACCACTAATCCTGTTGCCCTACTATCCAGACACCACTAATCTGGTTGTCCCACTATCCAGACACCACTAATCCTGTTGTCCCACTTTCCAGCCACCACTAATCTTGTTACCCCACTATCAAGCCACCACTAATCCTGTTGCCCCACTATCCAGACACCACTAATCCTGTTGCCCCACTATCCAGACACCACTAATCTGGTTGTCCCACTATCCAGCCACCACTAATCTGGTTGTCCCACTATCCAGACACCACTAATCTGGTTGTCCCAATATCCAGACAGCACTAATCTGGTTGTCCCACTATCCAGCCACCACTAATCCTGTTGCCCCACTATCCAGACACCACTAATCTGGTTGTCCCACTATCCAGTCACCACTAATCCTGTTGCCCCACTATCCAGACACCACTAATCCTGTTGCCCCACTATCCAGTCACCACTAATCTGGTTGTCCCACTATCCAGACACCACTAATCTGGTTGTCCCACTATCCAGCCACCACTAATCCTGTTGCCCCACTATCCAGACACCACTAATCTGGTTGTCCCACTATCCAGACACCACTAATCTGGTTGTCCCACTATCCAGCCACCACTAATCTGGTTGTCCCACTATCCAGCCACCACTAGTTTGATTGTCCCACTATCCAGCCACCACTCATCTTGTTACCCCACTATCCAGACACCACTAATCTGGTTGCCCAACTGGTATAATAGTTACTTATGATCAGTCTTGAGTTTGATTACAGAGATTGAGCTGTATTTTATTGTAAAGCTTCCAAGTCTTTGATAATTACATGTAATACGCTGTGTTCATTATTTTGATATTTTTTGTAGAATGGCTGATGACCTTAATCACTTGTTGACTGTGAGCAGTGAGGAGCCTCAACCTTTCATCTTTGTCGGGGCGGAATTGGGGGCACTGGTCGCACAGTTCTACTCACAAATGTTTGATAAGTAAGTAAATCTCTGTAAAGAGCCCCAACCTGAAGGGCCCAAAAGGGAGGCAAATCTTCTCAGTAACAATAGGGAAATCTTCCCACTAACACTACTGGTAGGAGTTTTAGCAACCTAATGTTTCTAAAGTTATTTAATTTTCATGGTGATTTGAAGGCTTTTAAATTGAAGATATATCTATTGTTTTACTTGATAGTACTGATCCAATGAACTTTACTGGGATTTTGAGTTATGAAATTTTGGTCACATTTCATTAATGTTACCTGCTGTTTTGCATGTTGTACACGCATGTAAGGTGGTGTGAGGTGATATGAGGTTGTGTGAGGTTGTGTAAGGTGGTGAGAGGTTGTGTGTGGTTGTGTGAGGTTGTTTGAGGTGGTGCAAGGTTGTGTAAGGTGGTGAGAGGTTGTGTGAGGTTGTGTGAGGTGGTGTGAGGTGGTGTGAGGTTGTGTGAGGTGGTGTGAGGTTGTGGGAGGTTGTGTGAGGTGGTGTGAGGTGTTGTGAGTAGGTGTGAGGTGTGAGGTTGTGTGAGGTTGTGTGAGGTGGTGTGAGGTTGTGTGAGGTTGTGTGAGGTGGTGTGAGGTTGTGTGAGGTGTTGTGAGTTTGTATGAGGTGGTGTGAGGTGGTGCAAGGTTTTGTGAGGTTGTATAAGGTAGTGGGAGGTAGTGTGAGGTGTTGTGAGGTGGTGGGAGGTGGTGGGAGATTGTTTGAGGTAGTGGGGGGGTTGTGTGAGGTTGTGTGAGGTGGTGTGAGGTGTCGTGAGGTGGTGGGAGGTGGTGTGAGGCTGTAAGGTGTTGTGAGGTTGTGCGAGGTTGTGTGAGGTTGTGTGAGGTGCGAGGTTGCTTGAGGTAGTAGGAGGTTGTGTGAGGTGGTGTGAGGTTGTTGGAGGTTGTGTGAGGTGTGAGGTTGTTTGAGGTGGTGGGAGGTTGTGTGAGGTTGTGGGAGGTTGTATGAGGTGGTGCAAGGTTGTGTGAGGTGGTGTGAGGTGTTGTGAGGTGGTGTGAGGTTGTAAGGTTGTTTTAGGTTGTATGAGGTTTTGTGAGTTTGTATGAGGTGGTGTGAGGTTGTGTGAGGAGGTGTGAGGTGGTGTGAGGTTGTGTAAGGTGGTTGGAGGTTGTTTGAGGTAGTGGGAGGTTGTATGAGGTGGTGCAAGGTTGTGTGAGGTGTTGTGAGGTGTTGTGATGTGGAGTGAGGTGTGAGGTTGTGTGAGGTGGTGTGAGGTGGAGTGAGGTGTGAGGTTGTGTGAGGTGTTGTGAGGTAGTGGAAGGTGATGGGAGGTGTTGTAAGGCTGTAAGGTGTTGTGAGGTTGTGCGAGGTTGTGTGAGGTTGTGTGAGGTGTTGTGAGGTTGTGTGAGGTGGTGTGAAGTGGTGTGATGTGTGAGGTTATGTGAGGTTGTGTGAGGTGGTGTGAGGTGTTGTGAGGTGTTGTGAGGTTGTTTGAGGTGGTGCAAGGTTGTGTGAGGTTGTGTGAGGTGGTGAGAGGTGGTGTGAGGTTGTAAGGTTGTGTGAGGTGGTGTGAGGTTGTGTGAGGTGGTGTGAGGTGGTGTGAGGTTGTGAGGTTGTTGGGGTTTTGTGCTGTCGGTGTCGGTTCGTGTGCGGTCTGTGTGCGGTGGTGTCTCGGTTTGCGGTGGTGTGCGGCGTGTGCGCGTGGTGTGAGGTTGTTTTGCGTGGTGTGAGGTTGTTTGCTTGTGCGGTGGTGGTGCGGATGGTGTCGTTTGTGTGCGGTTTTTGTGCGGTTTGGTGTGCTTCTGTGTGAGGTGTGTGCTGTTGTTTGCGGTGGTTGTAGCCGGTGGGTGTAGCTGTGTGTGCGTTGTGTGGGTGTGTGCGTGGTGTGCTGTGGTGTCGTGTGTGCCGTGGGTGGAGGTGGTGCAAGGTTGTGTGATGTGGTGTGAGGTGATGTGAGGTGGTGTGAGGTTGTGTGAGGAGGTGTGATGTGGTGCAAGGTTGTGTGAGGTGGTGTGAGGTGGTGTGAGGTGGTCTGAGGTGGTGTGAGGTTGTGTGAGGTTTTGTGAGGTTGTGTGAGGAGGTGTGAGGTGGTGTGATGTGGTGTGAGGTTGTGTGAGGCTTGATTTGCAGAGCTGGGTGTGCATGTTGTGTGCGTTGTGTGCGGATGGTGTGACCGGTGGTTGGCATGTGGGTTGCAGGTTGTGTGTGAGGTGTGTGGCAGGTGTGCAAGGTTGGTGCAGTGGTGTGAGGTCGATGTTAGGTGGTGTGAGGTCTTTGTGAGGCGGTGTATGTGGTGCAAGGTTTTGTGAGTGGTGTGAGTGTTTGAGGTGGTGTGAGTGTGAGGTTGTGTGCGGTCGTTGAAGAGTGGTGTGCTGCTTGTGGCGGGTTTCTTGGCGGTTGTGTGCGGTGTGACCGGGTGTTGCGGGTGTGGGAGGTTGTTGTGCATGTTTGGGAGGTTTGTATGAGGTGGTGCAAGGTTATGTGTGAGGTGGTAGTGAGACGTGTTGTCTGAGGTGGTGTTCGGTTGATAGGTTTGTTTTAGGTTGTATTAGGTTTTGTGAGTTTGTCTGAGGTTGTGTGGATGTTGTGTGAGTAGGTTGAGTTGTGTGAGGTTGTGTAGGTTTTTTAGGTGTTTGAGGTAGGGGATGTTGTCTGAGTGGTGCAGGTTGTGTGAGTGTTTTTGAGGTTGTTGGGATGTTGAGTGCGGTATGAGGTTGTGGGTGAGGTGGTGTGCGTAGGAGTGAGGTGTGCGGTTTTTGAGTTGTATGGCGGTAGTGGACAGGTGCTGGGGTGTGTACGTCTGTCAGGTGTTGTGCGCGGTTTGTGAGGTTTTGTGTGCAGGTGGTGTGCGGTTTGTGTGAGGTGTGTGACCAGTGGTGTGCACTGTTTGCGTGCTGTGCACGTGTGTGAGGTGGTGTGAGGTGTTGTGAGGTGTTGTGAGGTTGTTTGAGGTGGTGCAAGGTTGTGTGAGGTTGTGTGAGGTGGTGTGAGGTTGTAAGGTTGTGTGAGGTGGTGTGAGGTTGTGTGAGGTGGTGTGAGGTGGTGTGAGGTTGTGAGGTTGTTGGAGGTTGTGTGAGGTGGTGTGAGGTTGTGTGAGGTGGTGTGGCGGTGATCTGTGCGGTTTGAGGTGGTGTGCGGCGGTGTGCGTTGGTGTGCGTTGTTGTTTGCAGGTGGTGTTAGGTTGTTTGCGGTGTTCGGTGGTGTGGCGTGGTGTTCGGTTGTGTGCGGTTTATGTGGTTGTAGTGGAGGTGGTGTGAGTGGTGTGACTGTGGTGTGGGTGGTGACTGCTTGTGGAGGTGGTGCCCAGGTTTGTGTGATGTGAGTTTGAGGTGTGTGCTGTGGTGTGAGGTCGTGTGAGGAGGTGTGATGTGGTGCAAGGTTGTGTGGTGGTGTGAGGTGGTGTGAGGTTTTGTGAGGTTGTGTGAGGTGGTGTGAGGTGGTGTGATGTGGTGTGAGGTTGTGTGAGGTGGTGTGAGGTGGTGCAAGGTTGTGTGAGGTGGTGTGAGGTGATGTGAGGTGGTGTGAGGTTGTGTGAGGAGGTGTGATGTGGTGCAAGGTTGTGTGAGGTGGTGTGAGGTGGTGTGAGGTGTGAGGTTGTGTGAGGTAGTGGAAGGTGGTGTGAGGTTGTGGGAGGTTGTCGGAGGTGGTGTGAGGTGTGAGGTTGTTTGAGGTGGTGGGAGGTGGTGTGAGTTTAGTGAAGTGAATGAGAGGTTTTGTGCGGTTGTGTTACGGTTGTGGTGGATGTTGTGGTTGTGTGAGGTGATGTGTGGTTGTGTGAGGTGATATGTGGTTGTGTGAGGTGATGTGCGGTTTTTGAGTTCTAGTTTTTTTTAGTATGCTGGGTGTGCGGTTGTTTGCGGTGGTGTGACCGGTCTTGGGCGGTGTTGTGCGAGTTCGGTTGCGGCGTTGCGAGTGGTGTGCGGGGTGTGCGGTGGTGCAAGAGTTGTGTGCGGATGAGTGTGCGGTGAGTGTGCGGTTTGTGTGAGATGTTGTGAGGTTGTTTGCGGTTTTTTGTGACGGTTGGTGTGGCGGTGTGCGGTTGTTTGCGTGTGCGCCTGGTGCGGTTGTGTGCGGTGTTGTGCCGGTTGTTTTGCGGTGCTGCGGCTTGTGTCGCGGTGTGCCAGGTTGTTCGGTGGTTTGCGGTTTTTTGCGGTTGTGTGCGGTGTGTGCGTGGGTTTTTGCCGTTGTAGTCGCGGTGGTGTGCGGTTCGTTTGCGGTGGTGTGCGGTTTGTGTGCGGTTTGTTTGGCGGTGGTGGTGCCTGTTTGTGCCCGTGTTGTAGGTGCTTGTGCTGGGTGTGAGGTTGTGTGAGGTGGTGTGAGGTTGTTTGAGGTGGTGTGAGCTTTCGTGAGGTGGTGTGAGGTGGTGTGAGGTTGTGTGAGGTGGTGTGAGGTGGTGTGAGGTTGTGTGAGGTTGGTGTGAGGTTGTTTGAGGTGGTGTGAGGTGTTGTGTGGTTCAAGGGATCAAGGTTGAATGAGGTGGTGCAAGGTTGTGTGAGGTTGTGTGAGGTGTTGTGAGGTGTTGTGAGGTGTACGGTTGTGTGCATGGTTGGTTGCACTGTGTTGTGACGGTTGTGTGAGGTTTGTGTTACGGTAGTGATGACGGTGTGTTCGGTCCTCGTGCGGTGGTGTGAGGTTGTTGCGGTGGTGGGCAGGGTGTGCTGCTTGAGGTTTTGTGTGCGGTTTTGTGGGAGTGCTGGTGTTTGTGCGGTTAGTTGCCCGGTTTGTGTGCCGGTGCTTGTAGGTTGTGTGCGTTGCTGTGCGGTGTTGTGCTCTTGTCTGCGGTGGTCGGTGCGAGTTGTGTGTCGAGTGATAGTGCCGGTGCTGGGCCGGTGTTGTGCGTTGTGTGGGGAGGTGTAGGTGAGTGTGCGTGTGTGGAGGTGGTGCCGGTTGATGTGCGGTGGTTGGCGTTGGTGTGCGGTTTGTGTGCGCTGTTTTGTGCGGTGTGTGCGGTTGTTCGGTTTGTGCGTTGTCGTGGGTGTGGCCGGTTGTTTGCGGTGTGCGATGTAGCGGTTGTGTGCGGTGTTTGTGCACTGTTGTTCTTCGGTGTGAGGTTGTGTGCGTTGGTGCTGGTGTTGCGGTGGTGTGCGGTTGTTTGCGGATGGTGTGGGGTGTGATGCGGTGGTGTGCGGTGTTCGTGCCGATGCGATCAGGTGTGTGGCGGTTGTGTTGCGGTGGTGTTCGTTGTGGGGCTGTTTGCGGGGTTTGCCGCTGTCTGTGCCGTGATGTAAGTGTTGTGAGTTGGTGTGCGGTTGTGTGCAGGTTTTGTAGTGCCGTGTTTGAGGTGGTGTGCGCTTTCGTGAGTCCGTTCGCGGTGGTGTTCAGGTTTTGTGGTGAGGTGGTGTGAGGTGGTGTGAGGTTGTGTGAGGTTGTGTGAGGTTGTTTGAGGTGGTGTGAGGTGTTGTGTGGTTCAAGGGATCAAGGTTGAATGAGGTGGTGCAAGGTTGTGTGAGGTTGTGTGAGGTGTTGTGAGGTGGTGTGAGGTTGTAAGGTTGTGTGAGGGTTGGTGTTGCGGTTGTTGTGCCGGTTGTGTCGGTTGTGTTAGGTTGTGTGAGGGTGGGCTTACTGTGGTGTGCGCTTTGTGTGATGTGGTGTGAGTGGTGCAAGGTTGTGGTTCTGTGGTGTCGGTGATGTGCGGTGGTGTGAGGTTGTGGGTGAGGATGTGTGCTGTTGGTGGCCCGTTGTGTGCGGTGGTGTGCGGTGGTGGGCGGTGGTCTGAGTTTGTGTGAGGTTGTGTGCGGTTTTGTTAAGGTTGTGTTCGGACGGTGTGAGGCCGGTTGTGCGGTGGTTTGCGTTTGGGTGCGGTGTTGTGGCAACTGGTGTGGGGTGGTGTGCTGTGGAGTGTGCAGGGATTGTGTGCGTGAGTGTTTCGGTGGTGCCAGGTTGTGTGATGTGTGTGCGTTGCTGGTCGGTGGTGTGAGTGTGTGAGGCGGTGGATGATTGTGTCAAAGGTTGTGTGAGGTGGTGTGAGGTGGTGTGAGGTGTGAGGTTGTGTGAGGTAGTGGAAGGTGGTGTGAGGGTTGTGGGAGGTTGTCGGACGTTGTGCGAGGTGGTGTGAGGTGTGAGGTTGTATGAGGTGGTGTGAAGTGGTGTGAGGTAGTGGAAGGTGATGAGAGGTGTTGTGAGGTTGTGTGAGGTTGTGTGAGGTGATGTGTGGTTGTGTGAGGTGATGTGTGGTTGTGTGAGGTGATGTGTGGTTGTGTGAGGTGATGTGAGGTGTTGTGAGTTTGTATGAGGTGGTGTGAGGTTGTGTGAGGTGTGTCGGTGCCCTGGGAGGTGTTGTCGTTGTGTGCGGAGTGTGAGGTTGTGTGAGGTTTGTGAGGTGTGTTGAGGTGGTGCACGTTTGTGTGAGGTGATTGTTGAGGTGTGTGGCGGTTGGTGTGCGCTGTTGTAGGTGGTGTCGGTTGTTTGCGGATTTTTGGTGATGTTGTGTGCGGTGTGACCGGTTGATTTGCGGTGTGAGTGTGAGGTATAGTGTGCGGTTTAGTGCGGTTGTTTTGCCGGTGTGCGGGTTGTGTGCCGTGTGCGGTTGTGTGCGGTGGTGTGCGGTTGTTTCTGAGGTGGTGTGCGGTTGTGTAGCGGTGTGGTGCCGGGCGTCCGTGGTGTGCGGTTGTTTTGCGGTGGAGTCGCGGTTGTGTGAGGAGGTTGTTTCGAGGTGGTATGTGCGGCTGTGTGAAGTGCCACGTTCAGGTGTGTGAGTTGGTGTGAGGTTGTGTGAGGTTGTGTGAGGTTGTTTGAGGTTGGTTGTGAGCTTTCTTGATGCTGGTGTGCGGTGGTGTGAGGTTGTGTGAGGTTGTGTGCGGTGTGTGCGGTGTGTGCGAGTTGTGATGAGGTTTTGTCTATGTTTGCGGTGGTGTGAGGTGTTTGTGTGGTTCAAGGGATCAAGGTTGAATGAGGTGGTGCAAGGTTGTGTGAGGTTGTGTGAGGTGTTGTGAGGTGTTGTGAGGTGTGTGAGGTTGTGAGGTTGTGTGAGGTGGTGTGAGGTGTTGTGAGGTTGTGTGAGGTTGTGTGAGGTTGTGTGAGGTTGTGTGAGGTGGTGTGAGTGTGAGGTGCCTGTGCGGTGGTGTGCGGTTTGTTGCGGTGGTGTGACCGTGGTTTGCGGAGTGGACGGTTGTGTGAGGTTTTTGTGACGGTGCTGGTCGTTGTGAGTTATGTGTTGCGGTTGTGTGCGTCTGTGTGCGGTGCTGTAGGTGGTTCTGGTGCAGGTGGCTGTGCAGGTTTTGTGCGTTTGTCTGACGGTGGAGTGTGCGGTTGTGTGCGGTGGTGGCCGGTGCTCGGCGGTGTTGTCGGCGCGTTGTGTTGCGGCGAGTGTTCGGGTGTGTGCGGTTAGTGTTGGGCGTTTGTGCGTTGATAGCCCGGTTGGTGTGGCGGTGGGTTGTGCGGTGGTGGTGCAGGTTTTGTGAGATGTTGTGCCGGTGGTGTGACTGTTGTTTGCGGTTTTGTGGCGGTTGTGTGCGTGTGCGGTCGTTTGCGGTGTGCGCTGTGGCAGGTTGGTGTGCGGTGTTTGGGCGGTTGTTTGCGAGGTGGTGAGGTTGTGTGCGGTGTGCGAGGTTGTTGTGCGGTGGTTTGAGGTTGTTTGCGGTGGTGTTCGGTTGTGTGCGTGGTGTGCACGGTGTTTGTGCCTGATGTAGGTTGGTGTGCGGTTTTTTGACGGGGGTTTGCCGGTGTGTGGGACGTTGTTGACGGTGGTGTGAGCTGTTGTTACGTGATGTCCAGGTGTTGTGCGTTGGTGTGCGGTTGTGTGAGGTTGTCCAATGGTGACTTGTTTGAGGTGGTGTGCGCTTCTCCGTGCGGTTGGTGTGCGGTTGTGTGCGTTTTGTGTGCCGGTAGGTGTGCGGTGGGGTTCGGTTGGGTGAGCGGTTGTGTGCGTTTTTTTGCGGTGGTTGTGCGGTGTTTGTTTGGTCAAAGGATCAGGTTGTGAGGTGGTCAAAGGGTGTGTGGTTGTTGGCGGTTTTTAGTGAGGGCTTTGTGCGTTGGGTGTGCGGTGCAGGTTGATTTGAGCGTGGTGTGCGGTGTTTGTGCCGGTGTGTGCGGTTTGTGTGAGGTAGTGTGAGGTTGTGTGCGGTGGGTGTGCGGTCATGTCGGTCGGTGTGCGGTTGTTTGAGGGGGTGTGCCTGGTGTGCTGCTGCGTTTGTGTGCGTGTGTGCGGTGCCGGTTTTGTGAGGTTTGTGCGGTTGGTGTGCGTGATGTGTGGTTGTGTGCGGTCTGTGCAGGTGGTGTGCGGTTGTGTGCGGTGCTGCGGTGCTGGCGTTTGTTCTGAGGTATGGTGGCGGTTTTTGTGCGGTGGTGTGACGGTGCTGGCTGCGATGTTGTGCGGTTTGTGCGGGCGGATGTGCTGTGGTGTGACGGTTGTGGTAATGTTGTGAGGCCGTTATGTTTTAGCGGTCGGGGCGGTTGTCTGCTGTGGATGCCCAGAGTTGTGTGCGGTGGTGGTGAGGTTTGGTGTCGTACGCGGTGTTGTGCGGTGTGTGTGGTGGTGTGCGTTTATTTGTGGCGGTGCTTTTTTACGTGTTTTGATGGTGGGTGTTGCAGCGTTGTGTGAGGTGTTTTGCGGCTGCTGGCGGTGTTGTGAGGTCTGTTGCGCGGTGTGAGGTGGTGTGAGGTTGTGTAAGGTGGTGGGAGGTTGTTTGAGGTAGTGGGAGGTTGTATGAAATGGTGCAAGGTTGTGTGAGGTGGTGTGAGGTTGTATGAGGTGTTGTGAGGTGATGTGAGGTGGTGTGAGGTGTGTGAGGTGATGTGAGGTGGTGTGAGGTTGTGAGGTGTTGTGAGGTGCTGTGAGGTTGTGTGAGGTTGTGTGAGGTGATGTGAGGTTGTGTGAGGTGGTGTGAGGTGGTGTGAGGTGTTGTGAGGTTGTGTGAGGTGTGAGGTTGTTTGAGGTGGTGTGAGGTGGTGTGAGTGTGAGGTTGTGGGAGGTTGTGTGAGGTGGTGTGAGGTTGTGTGAGGTTGTGTGAGGTGGTGTGAGGTGGTGTGAGGTGTGAGGTGGTGTGAAGTGGTGTGATGTGGTGTGAGGTGGTGTGATGTGTGAGGTGGTGTGAGGTGGTGTGATGTGTGAGGTGGTGTGAGGTAGTGGAAGGTGATGGGAGGTGTTGTGTGGTTGTGTGAGGTGTGAGGTGGTGTGAGGTTGTTTGAGGTTGTGTGAGGTGTTGAGGTGTGAGATGTGAAGTTGTGTGAGATGTTGTGAGGTTGTGTGAAGGTGTGAGGTTGTTTGAGGTGTGAGGTTGTTTGAGGTGTGAGATGTGAGGTTGTGTGAAGTGTTGTGAGGTTGTGTGAAGTGTGAGGTTGTTTGAGGTGTGAGGTTGTTTTGAGGTGTGAGGTTGTGTGAGGTTGTTTGAGGTGGTGTGAGCTGTTGTGAAGTGATGTAAGGTTCATGGGATCAAGGGAAAATTACCGGTACGAATGAAATTTGAGAAAAATCCTTTTGGTATTTATTGAGAACTATATAGCGATAACAAACTTCAAATGTCAAAATTTAAGATGGCTTGTGGGCCATGTTGTTTTCTGATCGGCCCCAAAATGCAACATGCACAACTAGGGACCAAGGGAAACTTACATATGAAGTTTTAGAAAGATCCCTTTAGTACTTTCTGAGAAATAATAATAACAAGAATTGTTTATGGAGGGATGGACGGACGAACAGACGGATGGATGGACAAACAATGCACCATGGATGCAGGACGATATTAATAGCCATCTGATGATCGATGATGGGCTAAAAATGTCTGGAAGGACTGCAAGAATCAGATATATAGTCTGGTATGTCTTGGCCAGGAACTTAAGTTTATACACAGAAAGCAGGTTTAAGCGTATTTGTTAAATTGAGTCAATATTGGACATGTTTTCAGTCAGTTTCTGACATTTTGTTTTATTTTATTTTAGTCAGATAGCTGGGATGGTTCTGATCAATCCAACCTCTGACGGCCTGTTTGAACAGGATGGTGGAGCCTGGCATCAATACTGGTAAGTTCAAAGTAGTCCTATAGCCAACATGTTTCATATCTTGATTTTATAATGTATTGATTTAGAACATCATCTATCAGTATACATAATAGAACTCAGGTGAACATTAATTACATCCATCGGTCTCCCCCATTGTTATAACATATTCCAGATCTGAACATTACGTCCATCGGTCTCCTTTTGTTATAACATATTCCAGATGTGAACATTACCTCCATCAGTCTCCTTTTGTTATAACATATTCCAGATCTGAACATTACGTCATTCGGTCTCCTTTTGTTATAACATATTCCAGATCTGAACATTACGTCCATCGGTTTCCCCCATTGTTATAACATATTCCAGATCTGAACATTACGTCCATCGATCTCCTTTTGTTATAGCATATTCCAGATCTGAACATTACATCCATCGGTCTCCTTTCGTTATAACATATTCCAGATCTGAACATTACGTCCATCGGTCTCCTTTTGTTATAACATATTCCAGATCTGAACATTACGTCCATCGGTCTCCTTTTGTTATAACATATTCCAGGGTACAGAGAAAGATAAACTTATTAATGGAAAAATGTTGATATTCAAACATGACTATTTTCACCGTTTGCATGGATGTAGTGGATAGAAGACAGAACATTTAAGTTGTTTTATAAGAGGTTATGCAGTAATCATAGAAAAGGTAGCTACCTAATTAATTAGAGGTTGTATATTGTAATGATTTTACTATTTCCTAGGTACGGCCAGATGGTACCAATGTTCCAAAGCCTACAACTTGGGGCGGCACTTGGTCTTACACGACTAGCTCTACTATTAGGCTTCCTTCATCAGCCTCTTTTTGACTCGGAGTTACCTGAAAATGTTAAATATCGTCAAGTAAGCATTTCTCCACCTGTAATTAAGTAGTTACATACAGTAAAGTTACTTATAAGGGGTTCCATGCCCTGAATTAATTAGGTGACACTACTTATAAGGGGTTCCATGCCCTGAATTAAGTAGGTGACACTACTTATAAGGGGATCCATGCCCTGAATTAAGTAGGTGACAAAACTTATAAGGGGATCCATGCCCTGAATTAAGTAGGTGACACTACTTATAAGGGGATCCATGCCCTGAATTAAGTAGGTGACACTACTTATAAGGGGATCCATGCCCTGAATTAAGTAGTTGACACGACTTATAAGGGGATCCATGCCCTGAATTAAGTAGTTGACACGACTTATAAGGGGATCCATGCCCTTAATTAAGTAGGTGACATGACTTATAAGGGGATCCTTGCCCTGAATTAAGTAGGTGACACTACTTATAAGGGGATCCATGCCCTGAATTAAGTAGTTGACACGACTTATAAGGGGATCCATACCCTGAATTAAGTAGTTGACACGACTTATAAGAGGATCCATGCCCTAAATTAGGTAGTTGACACTACTTATAGGGGGATCCTTGCCCTGAATTAAGTAGGTGACACTACTTATAGGGGGATCCATGCCCTGAATTAATTAAGTAGTTGACACAACTTATAAGGGGATCCATGCCCTGAATTAAGTAGGTGACACGACTTATAAGGGGATCCATGCCCTAAATTAAGTAGGTGACACGACTTATAAGGGGATCCTTGCCCTGAATTAAGTAGTTGACACGACTTATAAGGGGATCCATGCCCTTAATTAAGTAGGTGACACTACTTTTAAGGGGATCCATGCCCTGAATTATGTAGGTGACACGACTTATAAGGGGATCCATGCCCTAAATTAGGTAGTTGACACAACTTATAAGGGGATCCATGCCCTGAATTATGTAGGTGACACGACTTATAAGGGGATCCATGCCCTGAATTAAGTAGGTGACACGACTTATAAGGGGATCCATGCCCTAAATTAGGTAGTTGACACGACTTATAAGGGGATCCATGCCCTGAATTATGTAGGTGACACGACTTATAAGGGGATCCATGCCCTGAATTATGTAGGTGACACGACTTATAAGGGGATCCATGCCCTGAATTAAGTAGGTGACACGACTTATAAGGGGATCCATGCCCTAAATTAGGTAGTTGACACGACTTATAAGGGGATCCATGCCCTGAATTATGTAGGTGACACGACTTATAAGGGGATCCATGCCCTGAATTAAGTAGGTGACACGACTTATAAGGGGATCCATGCCCTGAATTAAGTAGGTGACACTACTTATAGGGGGATCCTTGCCCTGAATTAAGTAGGTGACACTACTTATAGGGGGATCCATGCCCTGAATTAAGTAGTTGACACAACTTATAATGGGATCCATGCCCTGAATTAAGTAGGTGACACGACTTATAAGGGGATTTATGCCCTGAATTAAGTAGGTGACACGACTTATAAGGGGATCCATGCCCTGAATTATGTAGGTGACACGACTTATAAGGGGATCCATGCCCTGAATTAAGTTAAAAGGTGACACAACTTATAACAGGATCCTTGCCTTGAAATGAATAGTTGATGAAACTAGGTCACAAATAAATAATGTATTTACATTGACTATTCATGAAACAGATTTGAGATATTTCAAAACATTTAATGTAGAGATCAGTTTAAGAATTATCTGAAATCTGAAGACCAACTCAATGTATATGATTTGAAAGGTCATGCATTAAATTTTTTTTCTCGGTTTCTTTTAATGTTTGTTAGTGAAATTAATTTCAAGATGAGAGAGATGAACATAGTCGAGACGTCTTCAAAATGTTACCATTATTGTCTGATTAATATATTTGAATATTAGATAATCCATTAAATGGTTGATTTGTGAATTTGATTCATCTATTGTTGTTTTGTAGAAACATCTGCTTTGTCACCCTAAACACCTAAGTTCTGTTGTGGACGAACATCACTTCATCAATGAGTCGTTTTCACAGCTAAGGTAGCTATTATATAATTCCTTATTGCTCACATATGGCGATGACAGTTTAATCTTTCAAAGCTAACATCATAATTTGTACATGTTTGATGTTTAAACTTTCAGTAACATTTCACAAAGAAAAGAGGCATTTTAGTATTTTTCAAAGGATACATGTATAATTATAGACATTGGCATTTTTTGGGGAACCGGGGAGGGAAGACGGGGGATAGGGCAAAAAGGCCGAACCGGCGATGGCACACACACAGACCGCACCGTCGAGAGCACACACACAGACAGCACCGGCGAGAGCACACAGACAGACCGCACCGGCGAGAGCACACACAGACCGCACCGGCGAGAGCACACACAGACCGCACCGGCGAGAGCACACACACAGACCGCACCGGCGAGAGCACACACACAGACCGCACCGCTAGAGCACACAGACAGACCGCACCGGCGAGAGCACACAGTACCGTCACCGGCGAGACCACACACAGAGCGCACGTCTATATCACACAGACATACCTGCACCTGCGAGACCACACACAGAGCGCACCGGCTATAGCACACAGACCGCACCGGCGAGGGCACACACAGACCGCACCGGCGAGGGCACACACAGACCGCACCGGCGAGAGCACACACAGAGACCGCACCGGCGAGAGCACACACAGACCGCACCGGCGAGAGCACACAGACAGGGGGACCGCACCGGCGAGAGCACACACAGAGCGCACCGGCGAGAGCACACAGACCGCACCGGCGAGAGCACACACACACAGACCGCACCGGCGAGACCACACACAGAGCGCACCGGCGAGAGCACACACACAGACCGCACCGGCGAGAGCACACAGACAGACCGCACCGGCGAGAGCACACACAGACCGCACCGGCGAGACCACACACAGAGCGCACCGGCGAGAGCACACAGACCGCACCGGCGAGAGCACACAGACAGGGGGACCGCACCGGCGAGAGCACACACAGACCGCACCGGCGAGAGCACACAGAGCGCACCGGCGAGGGCACACACACAGAGCGCACCGGCGAGAGCACACAGACCGCACCGGCGAGGGCACACACACAGACCGCACCGGCGAGGGCACACAGACCGCACCGGCGAGAGCACACACAGACCGCACCGGCGAGAGCACACAGACCGCACCGGCGAGACCACACACAGAGCGCACCGGCGAGAGCACACAGACCGCACCGGCGAGGGCACACACACAGACCGCACCGGCGAGGGCACACAGACCGCACCGGCGAGAGCACACACAGACCGCACCGGCGAGAGCACACAGACCGCACCGGCGAGAGCACACACACAGACCGCACCGGCGAGAGCACACACAGACCGCACCGGCGAGGGCACACACACAGACCGCACCGGCGAGGGCACACACAGACCGCACCGGCGAGAGCACACAGACCGCACCGGCGAGAGCACACAGACCGCACCGGCGAGAGCACACACAGACCGCACCGGCGAGGGCACACAGACCGCACCGGCGAGACCACACACAGACCGCACCGGCGAGAGCACACACAGACCGCACCGGCGAGAGCACACAGACCGCACCGGCGAGAGCACACAGACCGCACCGGCGAGAGCACACACAGACCGCACCGGCGAGAGCACACAGACCGCACCGGCGAGAGCACACACACAGACCGCACCGGCGAGAGCACACACAGACCGCACCGGCGAGAGCACACACACAGACCGCACCGGCGAGACCACACACAGAGCGCACCGGCGAGAGCACACACAGACCGCACCGGCGAGAGCACACACAGACAGCACCGGCGAGAGCACACACACAGACCGCACCGGCGAGAGCACACACACAGACCGCACCGGCGAGGGCACACACAGACCGCACCGGCGAGAGCACACAGACCGCACCGGCGAGAGCACACACACAGACCGCACCGAGAGCACACACACAGACCGCACCGGCGAGGGCACACACAGACCGCACCGAGAGCACACACACAGACCGCACCGGCGAGGGCACACACAGACCGCACCGGCGAGAGCACACAGACCGCACCGGCGAGAGCACACACACAGACCGCACCGGCGAGAGCACACACACAGACCGCACCGGCGAGAGCACACACACAGACCGCACCGGCGAGAGCACACACAGACCGCACCGGCGAGAGCACACACAGACCGCACCGGCGAGAGCACACACACAGACCGCACCGGCGAGAGCACACACACAGACCGCACCGGCGAGGGGCACACACAGACCGCACCGGCGAGAGCACACAGACCGCACCGGCGAGAGCACACACACAGACCGCACCGGCGAGAGCACACACAGACCGCACCGGCGAGAGCACACACACAGACCGCACCGGCGAGAGCACACACACAGACCGCACCGGCGAGGGCACACACAGACCGCACCGGCGAGAGCACACAGACCGCACCGGCGAGAGCACACACACAGACCGCACCGGCGAGAGCACACACAGACCGCACCGGCGAGAGCACACACAGACCGCACCGGCGAGAGCACACACAAAGACCGCACCGGCGAGAGCACACACAGACCGCACCGGCGAGAGCACACACAGACCGCACCGGCGAGAGCACACACAGACCGCACCGGCGAGAGCACACACACAGACCGCACCGGCGAGAGCACACACAGACCGCACCGGCGAGAGCACACACAGACCGCACCGGCGAGAGCACACACAGACCGCACCGGCGAGGGCACACACAGACCGCACCGGCGAGAGCACACAGACCGCACCGGCGAGAGCACACACACAGGGGACCGCACCGGCGAGAGCAACACAGAGCGAACCGGAGAGAGCACACAGACCGCACCGGCGAGAGCACACACAACAGACCGCACCCGGCGAGACCACACACAGAGCGCACAGGCGAGAGCACAACACACAGACCGTCACCGGCGAGAGCACACACACAGACAGCACCGGCGAGAGCACACACACAGACCGCACCGGCGAGAGCACAAGACCGCACCGGCGAGAGCACACACACAGACCGCACCGGCGAGAGCACACCACACAGACCGCACCGGCGAGAGCACACACACAGACCGCACCGGCGAGAGCACACAGACCGCACCGGCTAGAGCACACACACTACCGCACCGGAGAGAGCACAACAGACCCGCACCGGCTAGAGCACACACACAGACCTGCACCGGCGATGTCACACACACAGACCGCACCGGCGAGGTGCACACACACAGACCGAACCCGGCGAGTTGCACACACAGACCTGCACCTAGATCACACACACAGACCGCACCCTGCTAGGGCACCACATGACCTCACTCGTATATATCACACATACCTCACCTTCTATATCACACACATACCTCACCTTCTATATCACACATACCTCACCTTCTATATCACACACACATACCTCACCTTCTATATCACACACACATACCTCAAAGATTTAAATTAAAATGAAACATTAACATTTATCTCCCATTTTGTTTTCAGAACAGTGCGAATGATAAAATCACTACCAAGTAATATATCAGTAACAATTATAAGTGGAAATTACTACGACGAACAGATGCCAAGCTATCTTAATAAGGTAAGGATTTTATAATTAAGGTAGGATTTGTTAATTAAGGTAAGGATTTTATGATTAAGGTATTAAAGAATTTTATAATTAGGGTATTAAAGGATTTTATAATCAAGGTAAGGATGTCATAAAAATGAAAGGATTTTATAATTAAGATATTTAAGGATTTTATGATTAGGTAAGGATTTTATAATTAAGGTAAGGATTTTATAATTAAGGTAAGGACTTTATAATTAAGGTAAGGATTTTATAATTGAGGTATTAAAGGATTTTATGATTAGGTAAGGATTTTATAATTAAGGTAAGGACTTTATAATTAAGGTAAGGATTTTATAATTGAGGTATTAAAGGATTTTATGATTAGGTAAGGATTTTATAATTAAGATAAGGATTTTATAATTAGGTAACGACTTTATAATTAAGGTAAGGATTTTATAATTAAGGTTAGGATTTTATAATTAGGTAAGGATTTTATAATTAAGGTTAGGATTTTATAATTAGGTAACGATTTTATAATTAAGGTTAGGATTTTATAATTAGGTAACGATTTTATAATTAAGGTTAGGATTTTATAATTGAGGTATTAAAGGATTTTATAATTAGGTAAGGATTTTATAATTAAGGTAAGGATTTTATGATTAGGTAAGGATTTCATAATTAAGGTATTAATTTAAAGGATTTTATTATTAGGTAAGGATTTTATAATTAAGGTAAGGATTTTATAATTAAGGTAAGGATTTTATAATTAGGTAAGGATTTTATAATTAAGGTAAGGATTTTATAATTAGGTAAGGATTTTATGATGAAGGTAAGGATTTAATAATCAAGGTAATGATTTTATAATTAAGGTAAGGACTTTATAATTAAAGGTATGTACTTTATAATTAGGTAAGGACATTATAATCAAGGGAAGTATTCTAAAATCAGGTAGGGATTTTATAACTAAGAGTAAGGATTTGATAATAAGGTAAGGATTTAAAAATTAGGCAAAGGTTTAGAAATAAAGTGATGATTTTGAAATAAGGTAAGGTATTAAAATAAGGTAAGGATCTTAAAATAGGGTAAGGATTTTATAATAAGGTAAATATTTGAAAATAAGGAAAGGATTTTGAAATAAGCTAAGGATTTCAAAATAAAGTTTGGATTCTAAAATAAGGTAAGGATTTTGAAATAAGGCAGTGAATTTATGAGGTGAGAATTAAAGATAAACTGAGGATTTTAAAATAAGCTAAGAATTCTTAATAAAGTGAGGATTTGAAAATAAGGTAAGAATTCTAAAACAAAGTGAGGGTTTGAAAATAAGGTAAAGATTTAAAAACTTATAGGTAAGGATTTTAATACCTTGATCTACTTTTAATACTTAAGTGGCCAAAAAATACTTTTGTCTACGAAATTCTTAGGTGACCGAAGTCACCAGATCTGTTCTTTGACTTACTAAGAGAAAAACTAATGTGTTCAATATAGTATCATGATCCACTTGATTACTAGAGGGGTTGATGGAGAGTGGTCCTAGAAGAATGTCTTAAGTCCACATGTTGCCAAGGAGACAATTTCTGATCACACATGACCTTTATCTATCATCAAAATAACAACATTGTAATATCAATAGTTGTATGAGAAAATTTCATTGTGATTGATATGCTTCTAAACCTGCATCCATTACATTGTTTATGAATGTTTCTATTTTGGTAGGCTTGGGCCAAATCGGAGCAGATTTTACTGACGAAACATTACCCTAACTCCAAGCACATAGTTATCAACAGTGCTGATCGTCACATGTTGTACAACAATCCGTCCAGCGTCACAGAACCAATCAACAGGATTGTCCGACAATGGAAGAGCAAAATAAAAGTTCAGAAAAAATCCTAAACTGATCTGTAACAATCCAATGCCATTTTAAATAAAATTTTTGGTTTTTTTCCCCTCGTTAATTTCATTTTTTTTTTTATTGATTCAAGTTAATATGTACATTGCTGGTGTAAAGACCGACAACATAACCTATTAGGATAAATGACACCATCACAAATAAACTTTGAAGTTATCAATGACAAAGAGCTACACCATGTCACAGGAAGACAATGATTGATGAGATACACAATCCCATGTAACCCTCTCATGAAGACAGTGGCTGATGAGATACACAATCCCATGTAACCCTCTCAGGAAGACAGTGATGAGATACACAATCCCATGTAGCCCTCTCAGGAAGACAATGATGAGATACACAATCCCATGTAACCCTCTCAGGAAGACAGTGATGAGATACACAATCCCATGTAACCCTCTCAGGAAGACAGTGATGAGATACACAATCCCATGTAACCCTCTCAGGAAGACAGTGATGAGATACACAATCCCATGTAACCCTCTCAGGAAGACAGTGATGAGATACACAATCCCATGTAACCCTCTCAGGAAGACAGTGATGAGATACACAATCCCATGTAACCCTCTCAGTAAGACAGTGATGAGATACACAATCCCATGTAACCCTCTCAGTAAGACAGTGACTGATGTGATACACAATCCCATTTAACCATCTCAGGAAGACAGTGATGAGATACACAATCCCATGTAACCCTCTCAGTAAGACAGTGATGAGATACACAATCACATGTAACCCTCTCAGGAAGACAGTGATGAGATACACAATCCCATGTAACCCTCTCAGGAAGACAGTGATGAGATACACAATCCCATGTAACCCTCTCAGGAAGACAGTGATGAGATACACAATCCCATGTAACCCTCTCAGGAAGACAGTGATGAGATACACAATCCCATGTAACCCTCTCAGGAAGACAGTGATGAGATACACAATCCCATGTAACCCTCTCAGGAAGACAGTGATGAGATACACAATCCCATGTAACCCGCTCAGGAAGACAATGATGAGATACACAATCCCATGTAACCCTCTCAGGAAGACAGTGACTGATGAGATACACCATCCCATGTAACCATCTCAGGAAGACAGTGATGAGATACACAATCCCATGTAACCCTCTCAGTAAGACAGTGATGAGATACACAATCCCATGTAACCCTCTCAGGAAGACAGTGACTGATGAGATACACAATCCCATGTAACCCTCTCAGGAAGACAGTGATGAGATACACAATCCCATGTAACCCTCTCAGGAAGACAGTGATGAGATACACAATCCCATGTTATCTCTCAGTAAGACAGTGATGAGATACACAATCCCATGTAACCCTCTCAGGAAGACAATGATGAGATACACAATCCCATGTAACCCGCTCAGGAAGACAGTGATGAGATACACAATCCCATGTAACCCGCTCAGGAAGACAGTGATGAGATACACAATCCCATGTAACCCTCTCAGGAAGACCGTGATGAGATATACAATCCCATGTAACCCTCTCGGGAAGACAATGATGAGAAACACAATCCCATGTAACCCTCTCAGTAAGACAGTGACTGATGAGATACACAATCCCATGTAACCCGCTCAGGAAGACAATGATGAGATACACAATCCCATGTAACCCTCTCAGGAAGACAGTGATGAGATACACAACCCCATGTAACCCTCTCAGGAAGACAGTGACTGATGAGATACACAATCCCATGTAACCATCTCAGGAAGACAGTGATGAGATACACAATCCCATGTAACCCTCTCAGTAAGACAGTGATGAGATACACAATCCCATGTAACCCTCTCAGGAAGACAGTGACTGATGAGATACACAATCCCATGTAACCCTCTCAGGAAGACAGTGATGAGATACACAATCCCATGTAACCCTCTCAGGAAGACAGTGATGAGATACACAATCACATGTAACCCTCTCATGAAGACAATGATGAGATGCACAATCCCATGTTATCTCTCAGTAAGACAGTGATGAGATACACAATCCCATGTAACCCTCTCAGGAAGACAGTGATGAGATACACAATCACATGTAACCCTCTCATGAAGACAGTGACTGATGAGATACACAATCCTATGTAACCCTCTCAGGAAGACAGTGATGAGATACGCAATCCCATGTAACCCTCTCAGTAAGACAGTGATGAGATACGCAATCCCATGTAACCCTCTCAGGAAGACAGTGATGAGATACACAATCCCATGTAACTCTCTCAGGAAGACAGTGACTGATGAGATACACAATCCCATGTAACCCTCTCAGGAAGACAATGATGATATACACAATCCCATGTAACCCTCTCAGGAAGACAGTGATGAGATACACAATCCCATGTAACCCTCTCAGGAAGACAGTGACTGATGAGATACACAATCCCATGTAACCCTCTCAGGAAGACAGTGATGAGATACACAATCCCATGTAACCCTCTCAGGAAGACAGTGATGAAATACACAATCCCATGTAACCCTCTCAGGAAGACAGTGATGAGATACACAATCCCATGTAACCCTCTCAGGAAGACAGTGACTGATGAGATACACAATCCCATATAACCCTCTCAGGAAGACAATGATGATATACACAATCCCATGTAACCCTCTCAGGAAGACAGTGATGAAGTACACAATCCCATGTAACCATCTCAGGAAGACAATGATGAGATACACAATCCCATGTAACCCTCTCAGGAAGACAGTGATGAGATACACAATCCCATGTAACCCTCTCAGGAAGACAGTGACTGATGAGATACACAATCCCATGTAACCCTCTCAGGAAGACAGTGATGAGATACACAATCCCATGTAACCCTCTCAGGAAGATAGTGATGAGATACACAATCCCATGTAACCCTCTCAGGAAGACAGTGATGAGATACACAATCCTATGTAACCTCTCATGAAGACAGTGATGAGATACACAATCCTATGTAACCTCTCATGAAGACAGTGATGAGATACACAATCCTATGTAACCTCTCATGAAGACAGTGATGAGATACACAATCCCATGTAACCTCTCATGAAGACAGTGATGAGATACACAATCCCATGTAACCTCTCATGAAGACAGTGATGAGATACACAATCCCATGTAACCTCTCATGAAGACAGTGATGAGATACACAATCCTATGTAACCTCTCATGAAGACAGTGATGAGATACACAATCCCATGTAACCTCTCATGAAGACAGTGATGAGATACACAATCCCATGTAACCTCTCATGAAGACAGTGATGAGATACACAATCCCATGTAACCCTCTCATGAAGACAGTGACTGATGAGATACACAATCCCATGTAGCCCTCTCAGGAAGACAATGATGATATACACAATCCCATGTAACCCTCTCAGGAAGACAGTGATGAGATACACAATCCCATGTAACCCTCTCAGGAAGACAGTGATGAGATACACAATCACATGTAACCCGCTCAGGAAGACAGTGATGAGATACACAATCCCATGTAACCCTCTCAGGAAGACAGTGACTGATGAGATACACAATCCCATGTAACCCTCTCAGGAAGACAGTGATGAGATACACAATCCCATGTAACCCTCTCAGGAAGACAGTGATGAGATGCACAATCCCATGTAACCTCTCAGGAAGACAGTGATGAGATACACAATCCCATGTAACCCTCTCAGGAAGACAGTGATGAGATACACAATCCTATGTAACCCTCTCAGTAAGACAGTGATGAGATACACAATCCCATGTAGCCCTCTCAGGAAGACAGTGATGAGATACACAATCCCATGTAACCCTCTCAGGAAGACAGTGATGAGATACACAATCCCATGTAACCCTGTCAGGAAGACAGTGACTGATGAGATACACAATCCCATGTAACCCTCTCAGGAAGACAGTGATGAGATACACAATCCCATGTAACCCTCTCAGGAAGACAGTGATGAGATGCACAATCCCATGTAACCTCTCAGGAAGACAGTGACTGATGAGATACACAATCCCATGTAACCCTCTCAGGAAGACAGTGACTGATGAGATACACAATCCCATGTAACCCTCTCAGGAAGACAGTGATGAGATACACAATCCCATGTAACCCTCTCAGGAAGACAGTGATGAGATACACAATCCCATGTAACCCTCTCAGGAAGACAGTGACTGATGAGATACACAATCCCATGTAACCCTCTCAGGAAGACAGTGACTGATGAGATACACAATCCCATGTAACCCTCTCAGGAAGACAATGATGATATACACAATCCCATGTAACCCTCTCAGGAAGACAGTGATGAGATACACAATCCCATGTAACCCTCTCAAGAAGACAGTGACGAGATACACAATCCCATGTAACCCTCTCAGGAAGACAGTGATGAGATACACAATCCCATGTAACCCTCTCAGGAAGACAGTGACTGATGAGATACACAATCCCATTTAACCATCTCAGGAAGACAGTGATGAGATACACAATCCCATGTAACCCTCTCAGTAAGACAGTGATGAGATACACAATCACATGTAACCCTCTCAGGAAGACAGTGATGAGATACACAATCCCATGTAACCCTCTCAGGAAGACAGTGATGAGATACACAATCCCATGTAACCCTCTCAGGAAGACAGTGATGAGATACACAATCCCATGTAACCCTCTCAGGAAGACAGTGATGAGATACACAATCACATGTAACCCTCTCAGGAAGACAGTGATGAGATACACAATCCCATGTAACCCTCTCAGGAAGACAGTGATGAGATACACAATCCCATGTAACCCTCTCAGGAAGACAGTGATGAGATACACAATCCCATGTAACCCTCTCAGGAAGACAGTGATGAGATACACAATCCCATGTAACCCGCTCAGGAAGACAGTGATGAGATACACAATCCCATGTAACCCTCTCATGAAGACAGAGACCTCCCTTCTGGCTGTATGAACACAGAAAACTGAGGCTGTGTTCAAGACCTCCCTTCTGGCTGTATGATCACAGAAAACTGAGGCTGTGTTTAAGACCTCCCTTCTGGCTGTATGAACACAGAAAACTGAGGCTGTGTTCAAGACCTCCCTTCTGACTATGATCACAGAAAACTGAGGCTGTGTTCAAGATCTCCCTTCTGACTATGATCACAGCCTCAGTTTTCTGTGTTCATACAGCCAGAAGGGAGGTCTTAAACACAGCCTCAGTTTTCTGTGTTCATGTAGTCAGAAGGGAGGTCTTGAACACAGCCTCAGTTTTCTGTGTTTATGTAGCCAGAAGGGAGGTCTTAAACACAGCCTCAGTTTTCTGTGTTCATGTAGTCAGAAGGGAGGTCTTGAACACAGCCTCAGTTTTCTGTGTTTATGTAGCCAGAAGGGAGGTCTTAAACACAGCCTCAGTTTTCTGCGTTCATACAGCCAGAAGGGAGGTCTTGAACACAGCCTCAGTTTTCTGTGTTCATACAGCCAGAAGGGAGGTCTTGAACACAGCCTCAGTTTTCTGTGTTCATACAGCCAGAAGGGAGGTCTTGAACACAGCCTCAGTTTTCTGTGTTCATACAGCTAGAAGGGAGGCTTAAACACAGCCTCAGTTTTCTGTGTTCATGTAGCCAGAAGGGAGGTCTTGAACACAGCCTCAGTTTTCTGTCGCCAGAAGGGGGGTCTTAAACACAGCCTCAGTTTTCTGTGTTCATACAGCCAGAAGGGAGGTCTTAAACACAGCCTCAGTTTTCTGTGTTCATACAGCCAGAAGGGAGGTCTTGAACACAGCCTCAGTTTTCTGTGTTCATGTAGCCAGAAGGGAGGTCTTGAACACAGCCTCAGTTTTCTGTCGCCAGAAGGGGGGTCTTAAACACAGCCTCAGTTTTCTGTGTTCATACAGCCAGAAGGGAGGTCTTAAACACAGCCTCAGTTTTCTGTGTTCATACAGCCAGAAGGGAGGTCTTGAACACAGCCTCAGTTTTCTGTGTTCATACAGCCAGAAGGGAGGTCTTGAACACAGGCTCAGTTTTCTGTGTTCATACAGCCAGAAGGGAGGTCTTAAACACAGCCTCAGTTTTCTGTGTTCATGTAGCCAGAAGGGAGGTCTTGAACACAGCCTCAGTTTTCTGTGTTCATGTAGTCAGAAGGGAGGTCTTGAACACAGCCTCAGTTTTCTGTGTTCATGTAGTCAGAAGGGAGGTCTTGAACACAGCCTCAGTTTTCTGTGTTCATACAGTCAGAAGGGAGATCTTGAACACAGCCTCAGTTTTCTGTGTTCATAGTCAGAAGGGAGGTCTTAAACACAGCCTCAGTTTTCTGTGTTCATGTAGTCAGAAGGGAGGTCTTGAGCACAGCCTCAGTTTTACTTTCCAATTTTAAGAGCAGGTAATTATTACTATGTTTACTTGATTCTGTGGTTCAACCACATCAAACTAAATATGACACTACATAGCAAGTTACATGTATGTATACCAGCTATATTGAAGATTGAAAAGGAGGATTAATACCAGTATTCAGGGTCATTCATCAAAAATTCAAAACAAGGAGACAAAATACCAAAAACAATTATATTTTTATTAATTTTTTTTTCATTGAAAGGAAGTGAAAATCACTTATGATTCATTTGTAGTACATTGTTTTTACCAAGATATAACATCCAGCCACGAAAGACATTACTTTCAATATCACTTGGTTTGTGGTCGAAATTAAATGTAGATATGTAAATTAGATAGAAATCATAAAGATTATATCTAAAATGAGAACAAGTTTGAAGGTTTTGGTGGATCAACTGACAATTATACCTCACAATCATTTATTTCTCTACTCAAGAAATAATAAGTCAAGCACATAAGTGTGCTAATCTAAATTGTAGTGAAGGATGAAATTTGTGAATTATACCGAACTAAATCATAAAAGCATTTTCCCTTTCTCTGTAAAAAAGCTGTTGATGTTGATATATATATATATATATATTATGTGTATATTTCTAAAGGTTACTAAACATGAATATCACACAAACTTTCACTACAAGGCCATTACAGTTCACGGTTAGATGAATGCCAGTCTACAGGGGCTAGTATTCATATACACTGGTATAGTGTAGTACATGAATTCTGGAAAATCATTGAACGAGATGACGAAAGTGGGACACCCAGGTGTACTAGTACACCTGGCCCCTTATATTGGATATATGAAGCAACACAACTACAAATTAAAATACGATTGCACCCTAAAAAACCCCAGTATGAATCTATATCATAATACCATGTTGAGCATAGTAAGTAAAAACTAAACAATGATAAACAAAAACGCTACTACAACCAGGGTTATGGGAGGAAAAAGGTTAACAGCTGATGCACCAGTATATCATGTCATGTATTATTAAAAAAAAAAATTCTACAAAGACAAAAATATTATGACAAATTCAATGTAAACCTAAATTATTTCCAGAACATTTACTTCTAATATACCATCTTTACTGTACCAACAAAATGATATATAGTTTCGTTACCATACCAACAAAATGATATATAGTTTTGAACTCATTAAGAAAGTAACTTTTTAAAATCAAATTCGAACCTAGTTTTAAGTTTAAAATGTGAAGTTTCTAATAGTAAATAATGTTGGGGTTTTATTAGCATACTAGTAAATGAAATGTTTTAGAGCACATTAGGCTTACATGTAGGAGTATAGTATATTACTTTATAATTAAAACATTTGTATAAAGTTTACATGTATATATTTATTAATTAGTGCGTAACATATTAGGCAAGTATTTCGGAGTTAATAATTGACAATGATGACGAGTATAGTGTGGTTTCATTAACTTGGGATCAATTTATCTGGCTGTGTCCTAACATTAGTATACACAGATCATCATTGCCAAGTACCACTAAAGTGACTAGTGTAAAAAGAGGAAGTGCAATATTGTCAAAGCTGCTCACTAGAAATATTTCTCATTACTGAAACAAAAGCAGGGAGTGTTCCCAAGCATTATATTGGGACAAGGCGACACTTTTGTTATCAAACATTTACCCGCAAATACTTCAGCCTATCTGTAGGTACCTTACCCTTCATGAAACATTTCCAGAAAATAAGTTTTCCAGATTAATGGTGCCATTCTGGTTGAAATGTTTCAAAAATTTTTGTCTATTTTCCTGTGTTTAACAGTGTATACCAGCATGGAAGATAAAAAAAATAGGGCTATATACGAAATCGCCACTTAAGATTGACTCATATTACCAAAATCCCAGCGAGAACAGCTTTGACAAACCAATATCATGAATTCATTGTACATCAATAGAATGTGGGACAATAAATGTAAATAATAGACATCACGTAGAAATCTTACAAGACTAAACCACAACCGGACATTAACAACACCAACAAGGCAGGAATCCATTAACATGGATCAACAAAACAATAACAAGCTTCTATCATAAACAGTACAAGCTTTATATATTGTAAATACCTTTAATCTAAAGGAAGTATTCATGGTAATTGTTCCAACACTATCAAACTCAGATTACTAGAAACAGCCAAGTGATTTGGTATTGTGTGAAGACTGACTTGGTACATTTTTATTCAATATTTGGAGTATGATCTATTAATAGTTATAACCATACAATATATACACCGTTTTAAGCTGCCTCATTTGTAAGCAAATATAAGCAAATGACCTTAATACCGTATTATTATTGCTTGTGATGACCAGTGATATAGAATGGAAAGTTTCCTACCTTTACCACAAATATTTACATCAATTTGATGCAAAATGTTTGCAGACATTTTCTAAGAAAACAAGACCTCACTGGGATATATATATCACCTTTACAATTGAGAACTTGCAAACATTTAAAAATGTTGTTTAATACTTTCAATAATGACGATGGATTACAGACCAAATGGATTACTATATGGCAGTGTAAAAGGAGTTTAAAAGGAGTTAAGTTGGTTGGTACATGTCTTCGCTCAGAAGTGAGACATCTATTAAATTGCCAGGATTCCTGCTATCTAACCTTGCCTCTGCATGTCTGAGGTAGAAAAGGCAGCAAATGCTGTACCATACCAATGGTAAACATTCATCACCAACACAAGAATTTGATCACAACACGTTTACAATGGCATTTTTATGAATCTAACATCCACAATGATTAGCTTTCAGATGATTTGGTACAAAATGATGAAAAAAATAAAGTAAAATGTTATCACACAATATACACAGCAACATGCGTTAATGTTCTCTTTTTTTTCACAAAATCTAGACCAATCACAAATGGAGTTTTTTTAAACTTAATTTTTAACTGAACAGCACTTAAGTCTGCAAAACCAAATAGTTTGAAGATATCTATTGATCACATTTAAATGGTATTCAATAGACAAAAGAAAAAATAACAATGATTTATCAAATCACAAGCACATAATCTGACAGTTAATAAATTTGAAATGATCTAAGACAATAAATTAGACATGTTAACAAGATATTCTTGTATTAAATTTTAACAAAATGCCTCAAAGTAACTTCTCCTGAGTGCATTTAAATCATAAACTTGTATATAAATGTTGTATATATATATCTGAATGTCTGGTTCCCACGAAAAAACAATGGCAGGACACAACTATGTTGGAAGAGATTCAACACCATTCTATACCGAACATCATCAGCAATTTAGAAGTATCTTGTAGGAAGTAAACCAGGGAGCTCTGCTCTATACATCTCCTATCATGTCACACAAAACACTTCTGACTCCTTTTTTTTCCATACTTGTTTTACATGATGGAGCATCGATCATTTCCACGCTGCAAAAGAAAATTCAATAATTCAAATATTATGTCAAACAAAAGAATGAAACATTAACAAGAAAGATTTGAATTGATTTGATGATGCAAGTCAACTTTATTTTATTTAATTTTAAGCAGCTGTCTGTAAATTCTTGCATGCATCACATAGAGAATACACAGTTAAATACAAAGTTAATATCCTAAAACCTTGATTTCCTTAATAACTGCAGATTTTGTAATTTAGCAAATTTTATACAATAAACAATAACCTAAATGTAATAATTCCACTTCTACTGCCTAATCACCAACACAATGACCAAAAACTGACATAATAAAACAAATTACTTACGGCTGCATCAACATCATCAAATCCTCGGCTGGTGCGGTAGGACAATGTGGTTCGAGCAAGTGTCTTAGACATTTCTCTAGAGGCTACCTCCTGTACCCAACAAGAAACAGTGCTAACATTAGTTCTGGGGAAGGAAGTAATACAATACACAGTAATCAATGTTGAATCTCTCATTGATAGGGTCCTTCCGATTCATTAAATAATTTCACTAGTTGAAAGATATAAACTGTTAACATATATTTTTCCAGTGATATATGTAAATATATGAAAAAAATATCCAAATTTAAAAGAAAAAACAAAAACAAAAAAATAATGGAAGTGTCATTACCCATAAAGTCATTTTTTTTTTTTTTTTTTTTTACATTTGTGGATTCACTACATCTTACTATGTTGTATATTTACCACATACTGACAAAAGTTAAAACCCCAAACACCTTAATTTGGATAACAGCCGCCTACCATATACATACTATAACCCATTAAGAGATGGAACTACATTTGATATACAAACCTCTCCATCACTGTTTATGAGGACGGTTTTCATATCACCGTCGGTAACCCACTCCTGAGTTTTCATCACCAGGTCGGAGGGTGGGCTATGTGTCTTACCCAAACCAGAACTCCACACCTACAAAAGTTCAAAGGTCAGCATAGGTAAAAGTGAACACTTCAGGAACAACATATCAAACATTCAGGAACATTGTTTATTACAAGTTAGAAATAGTCCCCAAATGATACAGCTGTCTAAAGGTTGAATGGTAGTCCCCACATAATACAGCTGTCTTAAGGTTGAATGGTAGTCCCCACATAATACAGCTGTCTTAAGGTTGAATGGCAGTCCCCACATAATACAGCTGTCTTAAGGTTGAATGGTAGTCCCCACATAATACAGCTGTCTTAAGGTTGAATGGTAGTCCCCACATAATACAGCTGTCTTAAGGTTGAATGGTAGTCCCCACATAATACAGCTGTCTTCAGGATGAATGGTAGTCCCCACATAATACAGCTGTCTTAAGGTTGAATGGTATAGTCCCCACACAACACAGCAGTCTTAGGTTGAATGATATGGTCCCCACACAAGACAGCAGTCGAAGGTTGAGATGGAATGGCTAAGGTTGTTTAGCTTAGATTGACATATTTACATATTCTATGTTTGAATCAGATTTAAAACTCACTGTACAGGTCTGGTTTGCCCGGAGGAGAAGACTCCTGTGAAACTTGTAGTGGGTAGATTTTTCACCGTCTTTTCCAGCATTGTGTTTAAGCTGCCAACTTCCAATAGCTATATCCTGTAATTACAAAAT
The DNA here is from genome assembly GCF_902652985.1 of Pecten maximus. NCBI lineage: Eukaryota > Metazoa > Mollusca > Bivalvia > Pectinida > Pectinidae > Pecten > Pecten maximus. The sequence goes on along the minus strand of NC_047023.1, from coordinate 45,109,908 downwards.
AACAGTAATCATAAAGTCATAACAGGAACTAGGTTGAACAAATGACGTATCACCTTCACAGGCAAATTTAGAATTGACATGCATATTTATTGAATATGTATATTATTTTGCCTCCATTTAGATTATTTTTTTCAATTGGCATGCACACATTTTTAGGGGTGTACCCACCTTTCAGCGAACCGAGAATTTCATCTCTTTGGTAAGAATGGTGTAATGGTAAAAGACTGGTGAGAACCATTTGATAGATTGATGAAAGTTGAGTTTCATCTCTTGGATTAGAGGGGACAGACTATTTAAGATACATTTCATTACTCTACAGATTTTCAGGGATACTTCCAAGTCGTACAAATATTTCAACAAATTTGACCCCTGTCAGCTTGAATATGGGTCAGGATCATTTCTTTTCACAAACACTCTAGGGGGTTCAACCTAGAAACCTGTCAGTCAAATATCTGGATTCTAGGCCATATTTTTTGGAAATCCTGAGAAAATATTCATCCTGTTTAAAACTGAAGTTTGATTATATCGAACCTTCCCTGATCCTTCCACCTTCATAATCGGACCTTCCCCGACCCTCTCTGTACCTATATATCGTACCCTCCCCAACCCTTACTGTACCTATATATCGTACCCTCCCCGACCCTTACTGTACCTATATATCGCACCCTCCCCGACCCTTACTGTACCTATATATCGTACCTTCCCCGACCCTTACTGTACCTATATATCGTACCTTCCCCGACCCTTACTGTACCTATATATCGTACCCTCCCCAACCCTTACTGTACCTATATATCGCACCCTCCCCGACCCTTACTGTACCTATATATCAGACCTTCCCCGACCCTTACTGTACCTATATATCGTACCTTCCCCGAACCTTACTGTACCTATATATCAGACCTTCCCCGACCCTTACTGTACCTATATATCGTACCTTCCCCGACCCCTACTATACCTATATATCGTACCCTCCCCGACCCCTACTGTACCTATATATCGTACCTTCCCCGACCCTTACTGTACCTATATATCGTACCTTCCCCGACCCTTACTGTACCTATATATCAGACCTTCCCCGACCCTTACTGTACTTATATATCAGACCTTCCCCGACCCTTACTGTACCTATATATCAGACCTTCCCCGACCCTTACTGTACCTATATATCGTACCTTCCCCGAACCTTACTGTACCTATATATCAGACCTTCCCCGAACCTTACTGTACCTATATATCGGACCTTCCCCGAACCTTACTGTACCTATATATCGTACCCTCCCCAACCCTTACTGTACCTATATATCAGACCTTCCCCGACCCTTACTGTACTTATATATCGTACCTTCCCCGACCCTTACTGTACCTATATATCGTACCTTCCCCGACCCTTACTGTACCTATATATCAGACCTTCCCCGACCCTTACTGTACCTATATATCAGACCTTCCCCCCGACCCTTACTGTACCTATATATCGTACCTTCCCCGACCCTTACTGTACCTATATATCGTACCTTCCCCGACCCTTACTGTACCTATATATCAGACCTTCCCCCCGACCCTTACTGTACCTATATATCGTACCTTCCCCGACCCCTACTATACCTATATATTGTACCCTCCCCAACCCTTACTGTACCTATATATCGTACCTTCCCCAACCCTTACTGTACCTATATATCAGACCTTCCCCAACCCTTACTGTACCTATATATCAGACCTTCCCCGAACCTTACTGTACCTATATATCGGACCTTCCCCGAACCTTACTGTACCTATATATCGTACCTTCCCCGACCCTTACTGTACCTATATATCAGACCTTCCCCGACCCTTACTGTACCTATATATCGTACCTTCCCCGACCCTTACTGTACCTATATATCGTACCTTCCTCGACCCTTACTATACCCATATATCAGACCTTCCCCGACCCTTACTGTACCTATATATCAGACCTTCATGATATTGCGAGGATTTTAAATTGTTACCTCGTCTGAAGTGTTTGAAATTGTGATGAATTTTCCTTCCCCGTCTGTTTCTTTAATTTCTACATGGCCACTGGCTGAAGATTTTGTAGCAAAACCTTCATTAGATGAAGACTCACTGATTGCCTCAACAGAATCAGAGAGTGTCACACGCTTACGCTTGGCACCACGTGCTACAGACCGCCCAGGGGTCGACTCGGAGGTGGAGGATGTCTGTGACAAGTTCAGTCTGAAAATGGAGAAAAGGAGATACCCGTTCACCATGGACCTTCTAATTTTTTTCATTATTTTTTTTCTGTTGTGGTAGGTTTACAAGTCACTTCATTTTGGTTACTTTTGTAAATTTCACCCTCACATTCAGGAAATTCATGGCCAATCAGTGATCAATTCAAACCAAGGACATCTAGATTTCATTAAACTCTACAAAGCCAGAACACGAGTCTGAAATATCTCATTTGATGTAGCTGGCCTTAATCATTTCCTTTCCAACTAACTTTCTTTCTCCATGTCTGGAACATAGCCTTCGCCATTGTGAACCACTTTCAGCTCGTTATTTTTAATATTGATCAAGTTTGCAAAAATACAGTGGCTTATTTGTGGGCAGGGGCTTATTACAGATAAATACAGTACTTTTCTGGGCCTTTCATCATTTCCTAGTAACTACCTTTCTTCCTCTCCTTCCAGCAGTTTCCTGTAAGCCATGATTTCATTGTCCAGTTTAATCTTGATGTCCAGAAGGTCGGCATACTCTCGTGTCTGTTCATCAAGGCTGATACGTAGATCATTGATATCCTGGTCTTTCTGAGCGATACGATTAAGGAATTCCTCCTGGTCACGAGCTAGCTGGGCCTCCAGGTTAGAAATACGTGCCTCATATGCCGCATTCTACAGGGAAGACACATTGATACATACTGATGTAAATGCAGAAATATCAATGGATTTGATTTATATAAATTATAAAATTCATAAAAAAAGTGTTTAATTATGATTTTCAAAGCTTGTATAGCAAGAGCCTAGTCAACAGTTAATTCATCATGTTTGATGAAAAAAACATACAGCTTTATCAACATTGTGCACTCATAGAGCAACTGTCATCAACAATAGACTAAAGACATTTGTTTGAGGTAAAAGGACTTCTTGACATAAAACATGTGCTGAAATTAAAACAGGCAACTGGTTTCTGTCAATCTTCTGGAATATCTAAACTTCATGCTCTTGGAAATATTGAGAGGGCCAGCATTACCAACATGACCAACAAAAACATGAAGCATACTTCTTCAGCTAGCTAAAGGTCTCTGATTAGTTTTTGGTTCCGACGCCAACCGACCTTTAGCAACCGAACCCTATTTGACACTGCGCAAGTTCTACCCTGATTTTAGGGCGGAATGAAAGAGACAATAATATCGGTGGTATTCATCAGTCTAAACTGGGCGACAGTGGTGTGTACTTACAGTTTAGGTAATATATATATCCCATTTAAACAGTCCAATCACTAATTCACACCAAATTAATAATACTTTGACGCAAAACACTTTGCTACACCATTCCATGTAACGTTTTGAATATTGGAGCACTGGTGGTAAAAAGTACGGAAAGTGTGTACCAAGCAGAACAAAAATGAAGTACAAAGCAAATAGCTTTTCCTTTGTTTTGCTTTACATTCTAATTTTGTATTTATCAAGCCACTAATTTCAATGCGAGTTGTTACCAGAATAGAGCCTGGAAATATAAATAATCGTGATTGTGTGTCTTCGAGTGCTATTTTTGTGGATTTAATGATTGCTTATTGAAAAAGAGGTTATAACTTGACACTTAAACGTATTAAAAGTAGCTGTTTGACATGATCAAAACCCTGACTTTGAAAATTTAACAATCTGTGCAGTGTAAATCCACCTTGGGAAGCTAAGAGGTTACATGGCGCCTGTCATAAGTTTCTCGCCATGTTATCCTCTAACAGTAACATTGTTGTAGTAGAAGCAGACCAGATAAGTACTTGATGAAAGATAAATGCAGTGCTGGGGTTTGTCCATTAATACGGCTAGTCAGTAGACCACACAAAACAGAACCCTGCCATGTAATCTTTTGTACCTGTGACCGAAGCTTTGTGACTTCAGCTGACATTTCATCCAACTGTTTACGAGTTGACATCAGATCTTTTGACGATACATTTGAGCTGCTCATGCTCCTGTCCAGAGCTGACTGCACATCACCAATCTGTAACAACACAATTTACACATGTACAAAGTCATCCCCTAGATCTACAACTTTTCAAGGAGAAGCCATTATACTAAATTTCTTGTACAGTATCCCAAAAATCGCTTGAATTTGTTTAAATATCACAGAACCATTACCATATTACTTAGTATTATTGCTTATCCATAAGAACATTTTTTTTCATTTTAACTTTACGAAAATTGCATGAATACTTAAAATAGTCTGATATAGTTCCAACAGGGTAATTTTGGAACAAACTTTTTCTATTCATATCAAGCCAGTGTATGTGGTTCATACAACCTGATATCCACATCACTGAAAGTTATTAGTGATAAATGAAATAATCACCTTTCTCTCGTAGAGACTTTCAACCTCGAGGCGAACCTCTTGTAACTGAATATCCTGTTCCTCTCGCAAACTCTGGAGTGCTTCCTGCAGCTTGGCCTCGTAGTCTATGCGTACAGACGAATCCACTTCCTCAATTTCTTGTGTTGTTCTTACACGGGTCTCATTCAACTCCTTCAAAACAAACAAAAACTTCAGTGACCAAACATCAAATTACAAGACTTCGAGAGAAAATAATGAGCTCCTTATATTCTACGTAACTATATATAACTAATAACTTATGTGAAATGTTTTGCTACTTTATGTGTTCAATTTTCTTCACCTAACTAAGTCACTGGAACAGAAGTTTTTCGCCATATTTTGTCTACTCAGTGATACAGATGTCAGTACAAAGTGCACCCAAAACTAATGCTAAACACACATACAAATTACTTATCAATAACTACCATATTTATTTGAAGATCAAGTAAAAGACTTAATTCATGTTGTTAACTAAATGTTAAGAACAGACAAGAGGGTGAAGAGGCCCAGAGGGCCTGTAACACTCACCTGGATTTCATGAGATATGAAACAAGAATGATGATTAAGTATATTTGTCACTGATATTGCTATGTCAATATATCACAGGCATTTTATACAGGTATGCGAGGTTTTTATGCCAAAAAATACATTAATCCATGAAATGAAATGGACTTTTTGTGCAGCCCCATAGGGATGCTACCACACAAATGTGAGCGATATCCATTGCTTAGTTTCAGAAAAGAAGTTGTTTTGACCCCTTTTGACCCCGCCCTCTGCACCCCGGGGGGTCAGTTCCTTCCTTTATAAAAATTTGAATCCCTAGGCTACCTTAAAGGATGCTCAGCACCAGTCAAATATGAGCTGCTTCAGTGAAGAAGTTGTTCATATCAATTGAGCCAAATTGACCCCTTTTGGCCCCACCCCTCAGCCCCCTGGGGGGGCATGACCATGCTACCATACAAATGTAAGTGATATCAATTGCTTAGTTTAAGAGAAGTTGTTTATATCAATTTAACCAAATTGACCCCTTTTGGCCCCGCCCATCAGCCCCAGTGGAGGTCGGCCCCACCATTTGTACAATTTTTGAATCCCTTCCCATAGGGGTGCTTCTGACCAAATTTGTTCAAATTCCAATCAGCGGTTATGAAGAAGAAGTCAAATAAGTCAATTGTTGACGGACGTACGACGGACGCCACGTTATGGCATAAGCTCACCTTGGTCCTTTGGACCAAGTGAGCTAAAAACTAGTAAAAGACATTGTAAATCAATTGTTAGGTAAAAGAAAAGTTTAGAAAACGATGCCCGATATCTGGGAAATCACCTGCGTCTATAAATAGAACATAAGAGTTCCATTTGAACATAAATGGTGGAATACACGTTCTATGTTCTAAAGAACAGCTATAATGGTTTACAAGTTTACAGGAATATTCAAGTGATGTTTAAGTTGAATTTATGATAATGAATAAATATCTTCATCTGAAATATTTTTATGACTGAATATTTTACCGTTTCCACAGCCTTGGATATTCTGCTATAAGGTAAAGTCTGTTTCATAAAACCTTAGAATAACAAATATTCATAAGGGCGCCCCCCACTGTCAATTACCCGCACCCTGCGCCCTTATTAGGTCATATACAGTATATGATGTTAAATATATCAAAAGTCGTTACAGGGCTTTTTTGGGACCAATTTTTTGGATATTTTTCCCAATCTGACCAGTTAAAATTCCCAATCAAATGATCTATAGAAAAATTATGTCTTTAAAAATCCAGATGGTGCCGTCACGTCTACGTTTTATTGGTTATTCTGGCCTGATAAAGGGAGATAAATGCTCTAGAGTCTAAATAAATATAGCATAGATCTATATTTGTGTCTACTTGTTATTTTTACCATTATGTCCATTTTCCCCAATTTACCTGTTGCCGCACATTTTTTCCCCAATCCCAAAGCCATAGGCCCCATTCCCAAAGTAGTGAAAAACAAGAGGCCCATGGGGCCTGTATCGCTCACCTGGTTGGATTTGACCAAATGTCAAAATAATGTTCATGTTCAATTCCTTTTGTTTGTTAACCTCAAACAATGCTATTTATGGTTATAGCGTGGGGATCCCAACTGCTTTAAAGAAATAATGAAGTCCAGACTGTCTGAGTTTACAACATGCATTTATAACTTTATGACTAGTAGTGATTTAAAGGAATTACTTCTATTTCCCATATGGGGCCCCGCCCCTTTGGCCCCTTGGGGGTCAAAGTCACCATTTATGCAAAATCTGTTCCCCTTCCCCCAAGAATGCTTCTGACTAAATTGGGTTCAAATCCATTCATAACTTAATGACAAGTAGCGATTTGAAGGAATTACCTCTATTTCCCCATTAGGCCCCGCCCCTTTGGCCCCTTGGGGGTCAGAGTCACCATTTATGCAAAATCTATTCCCCATCCCGAAAGGATGTTTCTGACCAAATTGGGTTCAAATCCATTCATAACTTTATGACTAGTAGCAATTTAAAGGAATTGCCTCAATTTCCCCTATTGGGCCCCGCCCCTCAGGGGTCAGAGTCACCATTTATGCAAAATCTGTTCCCCTTCCCCCAAGAATGTTTCTGACCAAATTGGGTTCAAATCCATTCATAACTTTATGACTAGTAGCGATTTAAAGGAATTGCCTTAATTTCCCCTATTGGGCCCTGCCCCTCAGGCCCCTTGAGGGGTCAGAGTCACCATTTATGCAAAATCTGATCCCCTTCCCCGAAGGATGTTTCTGACCACATTGGGTTCAAATCCATTCATAACTTTATGACTAGTAGCGATTTGAAGGAATTACCTCTATTTCCCCTAATGGGCCCCACCCCTTTGGCCCCTTGGGGGTCAGAGTAACCATTTATGCAAAATCTGTTCCCCTTCCCCAAAGGATGTTTCTGACTAAATTGGGTTCAAATCCATTCATAACTTTATGACTAGTAGCGATTTGAAGGAATTACCTCTACTTCCCCATTAGGCCCCGCCCCTTTGGCCCCTTGGGGGTCAGAGTCACCATTTATGCAAAATCTGTTCCCCTTCCCCAAAGGATGTTTCTGACTAAATTGGGTTCAAATCCATTCATAACTTTATGACTAGTAGCGATTTGAAAGAATTACCTCTATTTCCCCTAATGGGCCCCGCCCCTTTGGCCCCTTGGGGGTCAGAGTAACCATTTATGCAAAATCTGTTCCCCTTCCCCAAAGGATGTTTCTGACCAAATTGGGTTCAAATCCATTCATAACTTTATGACTAGTAGCGATTTGAAGGAATTACCTCTATTTCCCCATTAGGCCCCGCCCCTTTGGCCCCTTGGGGGTCAGAGTCACCATTTATGCAAAATCTGTTCCCCTTCCCCAAAGGATGTTTCTGACCAAATTGGGTTCAAATCCATTCATAACTTTATGACTAGTAGCAATTTAAAGGAATTGCCTCTATTTCCCTTATTGGGCCCTGCCCCTCAGGCCCCTTGGGGGTCAGAGTCACCATTTATGCAAAATCTGATCCCCTTCCCCGAAGGATGTTTCTGACCAAATTGGGTTCAAATCCATTCATAACTTTATGACTAGTAGCGATTAGAAGGAATTACCTCTATTTCCCCATTAGGCCCCGCCCCTTTGGCCCCTTGGGGGTCAGAGTAACCATTTATGCAAAATCTGTTCCCCTTCCCCAAAGGATGTTTCTGACAAAATTGGGTTCAAATCCATTCATAACTTTATGACTAGTAGCGATTTAAAGGAATTGCCTTAATTTCCCCTATTGGGCCCTGCCCCTCAGGCCCCTTGGGGGTCATAGTAACCATTTATGCAAAATCTGATCCCCTTCTGCCAAGGATGTTTCTGACCAAATTTGGTTAAAATCCAATAAGAACTTTATGACTAGTAGCGAGTTGAAGCAAATGTTGACGGACGGACGCTGCACCATGGCATAAGCTCACCGGACCTTCGGTCCAGGTGAGCTAAAAAACCTGCGTTATATTCTATAGAATCTATCAATAGTTGTTATATTCTATGGTTTTATGTATTAGTATTCATACATGCGAGATTAAAACTTCATAACTTTTGTTATTGTCGCTAGGCTAGGCAGCGCATTCTTTACTTTATACCTGAATATTTGTATTTTAAATTTGTTCTGATAACGACACACCTTAGGCCAAGGAAAAAAAATGTTGTGTTTCCCCTTTCGTCTCTCAAAAAATTAGGGTAGGTAGGTAGGGATTTTTTTTTTTTTTTATCTTTTTTTTTTAAATAAATAATCAAATGTTCATATTTGAATATTTATATATGCTGTATATATCATTTCAATATCATTATATTTCAGTGTTTGATCATTCTTCTACCTAACTTCATTTTGAAATGCAATGTATTGGGAGATGAAAATGATATTAAAAGTATATCAAACTTTATTTGCAGTGTTTGTTATCTCTTTTCAGATAATCTCAAATAGGAGCATCATATTAATAGTCAGAACAGTAAAACCATGTCATTATAAACGAAGTTTATTGAGAGTTTCCACTCTTCGATTTTTTTCCGTATGGACGATAACATGGAGGCTGTTCATGTTCGAGACATTCTAGACACACGGGCAGAACAGTTTTATATTGTTTCTTTAATTCCTGATCAACCTCCCTCCCCAATATAACACAATCACCTTTTACAATTTTTTCGTGATATCTATAAAATATATCTCCACATAGCGTTGTATGCGGCAGTGATGTCATAATTCGCTTTTCGTCCATGTGTTTACATTTTTTTATCGTCAGTGCCAAAACAGACGACGGCGTGCAAAAAGCCGCCATGTTTTTTGAACATCGAGGTCATCAATACGCTTTAAAACCAGTGCCCGTCATATACAAGCGTTTATAAGACTTGGGTGTGTATAATAATAAAACGGAAAACGGGCTAAATTTACGAAAATTTCCGGATTTTCAGTATTTCAAACAAAAAAAAATTAGGGTCGGTGGCCTAAAATTAGGGTCGGTCGGGAAAGGGGAAACACAACATTTTTTTTTCTAGGCCTTATTGTCCAAACTGGTCAAATATTTGTTAAAGCTGATCTGTCCCGCACGACATTCTTATGATCATCTTTACCCTTTAGTTACCTGTTCGTACACCTGAGTTTTGAAGGATAGGTCCTCTTTGAGACTCTGGATACGGTTTTGAAGATCAACACGCAGTAAGGTTTCATCCTCTAGCTGTTTCTTGGCCGTTGCCAACTGTCTCTCCAGTGCAGCCAAATCACTCCGAAGTTTCTACATGGAAAGATACCAGCAAATAAATGCATTACTATTCATAGAGTTGAACTTGAACACAAGTAGTTTAAAGGTGAGCAGTCTAGAGTTAATAATATGGCAGTTATCTATTTACCGCTCACAAATCTGGTAAATAATAATGTGGTAATAACTTACATTACACTCTTTCTCCAACTGCTTCCTCTGGTTCTCCGCATTTGTTGCTCGGTTTTCCAGGTCAGCATTTTCTTTGAGGAGGGCTGTATTTTGATTTTGAGCATCTCTCAGTTCTCTGTCCTTTTTGTGATATCTGAAATGAACAATATCATGTTGAGTTTTGCATGCATGCTTTCAAAAGTGCAAATGAATGAGATACGAAGACCGGTCACTAACTGGTGATCATGTTGGGAGGAAAATGTAACTTACTATATCAAAGTCAGCTACTAAAATGTTATCTTGTAATCATAAGGCAGTCTGAATGACCAATGATGTTTTAACTAACCTGTCCCTTATTGAATGATAAAATGGTGCCATATATCACCATTTTGAAAGAATTGAAGATTTTTTTTCAGCATTTGACCCCCGTGACCTTGAATGAAGGTCAAGGTCAAAGATGAGCATTACATTTATAGCCCGTCATACATGTTATCAATGTGCCAAACATCATGCCTTCATGTCTATAGATAAAAGAACAAACATTTCATGTGTAATTTCGGTGATTTTTAAATTTTGGCAGGAAAAAAATTTTCGAAGTGCCATATCTGCATCATTTTTTATGATTTGTCCTTGAAACATTGTACACACCTTCATAAGAGCAGATTCTTTAAAATGTGACAAAAATGAAGAATTTTGAAAGAATTTCAAATCTGAAATAATTTAACCAGTGACCTTGAATGAAAGACGTCTACAATCTTGTTTTTAGATCGGAACTCATTGCGCAGCCAAGGTGTTCCGATTAATCATAGTCACATTCAACCAGACACTTGCTGACTGCATTTGTTTCCCCATGAAGTCTCAAGCATCTTATTGAATGGACAATATGATAACTTTAAACTAATGCAGGAAATTAATCTGGGATGCAGAAAGAAGGAAATCTGTGATTTTGGCTATTTTTTATTATTTATTTTGTAATCGAATTGATAGCATCACTGTGGATTGGGCGACTGTTAATCGATCGTCAGCGATAATCGCTCCATCACTCACTTAGATTATAAATATTTGATTGGACTAGGTAATGAGTGATCATGGATCAGGGCTTTTAGTTGACCCTCAACTGAAGAAATTGAGCACATTTTATTTTCCCAGAAATAAGACAGGTTCCATGTACCTCTTTGGCTTTAAACTAAACTTGTTGATTCTCTTAATTGATTAGGGTCTGGTTAGAAAATACAGTGCCCCTTCCATGAGAAAACAACAAAACCCTCCCAAAATCGCTTTACCACACCAAAATATTTTTTCTTATTATAAATATGCAAATGAACTGATGAGATACAACAGGATTTTGTGAATGACTAAGTTCATAGTAATGTTATGTTACTGCCACAGTAGTGTGTGGGCGTGACAGGGTGAGTAAAATACCACCAGACATGTACGTTACACTCCGGATTAGTACAGAGATCACATGTGTTTTAAGCAGATAAGTTCTGTGTCAACATTTGATAACAAAAGACAAACAGATACACTGACATCCTGATAACACTGATTAATACACAGAATAAAAACCATATCATGAATCGTTAAAATAATGTTACTACAATTCTAGGACTCATAATGGTGCCATTGGGCAGCCCTATACTACCGATATATATAAACCTTACTTTTCACACTAGATTTTATTTTCTTAAATGTTAACAAGTTCAAATTTATTGGGTATATATGTTTATATATATATATTTATTTATATCAAAGTTCTATCAATCTATCCCTACATCATGGTACATGTAGTATAAGCGAGAATGTGTTTTGTTTGACTATTTATATATATTCAGTATTCTGCAATTTTCCTACTACTCAACACTTTATATTTGTAATAACAGAAATATGCAGGAGAGGACTAATATAGGCCCAGGGATTGTCCTACATTAAAAACAGGGACCTTTAAAAAGACCCATTCCCCTAAACAAATCTTGTGAAAATTTCCAATTTGCCACTGAAAAATTCCCAATTCTAAACTCACTTTTGAATTATTAAATATGTTTTATATAATAAAGACCTATATTAAGGCAATTTTGAAAAATGAAAAAACAGCTACAGATAACAAAATGAAATCAAAAATAATATAAAATAAAATAAATAATACTGCTTAGTCAAGATCTATTGTCCAATCCCCTGTTGTCAAAACTTTAACCTGTAATAATTTTCTATGAAAGAATAATTCATTTATAGTGTTGACAAAATATTTCGAAAAAAAATAGGACTCCATATCATACACAAATTTTTCTTTAAAAAAATTGTATTTGTGGCTCCAATTTTAATATATTACTTTTTACTTTCCAAAACAAACGGCTCATAGTTAAATTAGCGAAATATGTACAAATACTTAAATTGTAAAGATCATTGAAAAAATTGGCATGTGGACAGACTTTATCTTCTGCAAGTTTTGTTTTGTCTGATTATCAACAAAATCAAAGTCTTCTCTGTTGTTAGATACTCAACAGCTTTCACCAACAAATAGAATGCAAGCACTCTGGAACAGTTATTAACAGTATCAGATGTCAGGCTCCAATGACTCAGGGAACGTGCTGTCCCAGCTGGGGCTCGCCCTGTGCCATTATACACTCCTCATTATTTCGCTGGGTCCTAATGCCCATCAGATTCAATCATTGTAGCATGAATGAAAGACAAACCGACTGTAGTACATAGTATGTGCTCTTACTATAATAAGTCAGTGTAGTGTGTCTTTGATGAACTTTCAACACCAAATAACATGTTTTTTATTAATATTTTGAATAAACTTTGTCTTTGTGTCTGTTTGTGCAGTCCCGTCGCTTTCAACATACATTTTAAAAGTTAAAATGTAATATGCATTTTTAAGAAATAACATAGTCTAGTACAAAATAGAAAAAGCTTAATCATATTAGTATCGATTATTTGTGAATTTTTGAGATACTTCATGGGCACGGATTTTATCTATTTCATTTAAATTTAAGATACAATTATGAAACTGACTATAGCGGCGAAACGATACAGGTACCATACAAATTTACCTGTCGGTCCCAATCAACATACTTTGTTTACACTTTTAATGATGTAATTACAAGCAAATCAACAGCCAACTCACTTGAGTTTCCAGTCTTCTGATTCCTCTTTGTACTTTCCTACTTCGATCTGCAAACGTGCTTTCTCTTTTGCAGTCTCATCCAAAAGTCGTCTAGCATCGTCAAGCTCAGTCTGGAAAACAGCCTTTATATTCGATCTATCTCTGTTCACAGTCTCTTCAACGGATTTGATCTGAACTGTCAGTCTACTGTTTTCATTTTCCAGATATCTAACCCTGTCTATATATGTTGCCAAGCGATCGTTAAGATTTTGCAGTTGGTCTTTTTCGTTTTGACGGGTCAACCTCGCCGGTGAGGGAGATCGCACGCCGCGCCGGCCCGGAGAGGCAGAGCTTGTAGAAGGAGTCTCATCTCCTGATGACCGTTGAGAATAAGTTGTCGTAGTGACCGTCCTTTTCGTAGTTTTCGTCGGCGTCCCAGTTTTGCTTGCCATCTTCAACGATTAATTGGAAATCGGAGCTTCAAAACAAACACAGACCATGTAAACTTCGGCAAAATGGCCGCCAATGTGGATAGCGTCTGTACCCGCCTTTTTGGTCACGTGACCGACTACTGTGTAAGATCTCCTCTACGCTTGAGTGAGAAATAAATTCCAGTATGTTGTTGCCGTCGGCTGGGATTTTACGGGTCGTAAATATTTTCCTACTCTTCGTCCACTTCCGCTTCGTAATGAAGATTAGACAAATAATATTGTGATTAACGATTAAATTTCTTTTTAACTGCACGGACTTTTTTTTCATTTTGTAGCTAGACATGCAAGCATGGTGAAGTGGAACGACAAACTGGGCGACATTTATACTTATATCCTACGGATTTTCTACACCTCTTTAAATAACGTCTGTTAGTACTTTGTGGAACAATAATCGACACTTGCGCTCTCAACATAAATGATATAGGCCTATACGGAATGTATTGTGGACAGATGTTAACAGTTTGCAAACTATATGTACCTCTCTGTCCCATGCGTTATACTTGTGCACAATAAATTTGTTTATGGCGATCTATAGGAATGTTTAACTCACCAACCAGATATGGATCAGTGTACTGCATACTGTGCCGTTATGACAAAACGATGAAAACATAACTATAAGTTTATGCCGAAGACTATAAACAGGATAAAACGAAATACTATCCACACTATTGGCGAAAATTGTATTCATTTTTTCATAACAACATTAGCCTCATCATCGCGTTTATTCAAAAGAAGAAGAAAACCGACTGTTCCTAATCCTTTATGCTTTTGAAGCAAATGAAATATATTTAAATCAAAATCCGCCTGGTGCACTGAATACTCGTTGTCGATGTTTTGTGTGTGCATTGCTCCTGAAAATAAACTTGATAGCGGTCAATGTGTTTCAGTATTGTAAACACATTGTAGATTAAATGCGGTCTTCTTCAGCCGGTAAACAATGGGCCGTCTACTCACATATGATATAGCCTTTGTCAAAATATCGCAATTTACAACAAAGAAGATTGACTTAACTGATCCTCAAGCCTTGTACATTACATAATGTACTGTCAAACACACAGTGCCTCAGATTTATAGAGACACCACATGTATAGATACACGCCTTGTATGTCTTATATTTATATGTTTCTACTTATTCTGACTATTCTCTTGTCGGGTTGGACAGGCGGTCGAACGAAACAGCGTGATCGAATGGATACATCAGTAGAAAAATATATAATATGTTAACCCATTTTCTCTATCTCTAAAATATCCTATTTTGTTTTTCTATATCTTCCTCTGCTGAACAGTGTGATAACATATATATTAACTTTGAGAATAAAATATCCGACTTTTCAGACATAACTATTCTTTAGTAGGTTTGTTAATCTTAACTTTTAACAAAAAAATTATCAACTTTGTCACCAGCCCGTTCTATATCGGAGTATGAAAACATTCTGTTCCACAAAACAACTTAGTTATTTTGATCAGCTTTTTATCATTATCGGCCATTCTGTGCAATTTCTGATCGAGGATGTTTGTTAAAATTGTTTGATTTAAATATCTTAAGCAGTTTTTGTAGATCATAACATTCCTCTCTATACTGAGGGTACATTAGAAATAGGGTTAGCATTATGGCGTTTATTTGTTTATTGTTCCTATCAGAGAAATCAGCTTAGTGTTACTAAATTTAACCAATCATCGATACTCCATGGACGCTTTCTGTACAATGATTAACCACTGGATTGTCAGGGTGATCCAAACCAAGACTTCCTTAGTTTCTGCTGACAGTGGGTCAAACCTCGAGACATTTTCTAATTGACGGGGAATCGGATTATTCTATATTGAATTGACCAGTGTCCAGTGGTCCGTACACGTGCTAATACACCTATTAGTAGTGATCGCCCTTGTGAATCGATCGCCATTCGATCTCTGTATACACTGTACATGTATATTTACATCAGGATCGCATATCAAAATAACACTTTGTTTTGTAAAAACTTTACCAACTCAAATTTAAACACCAGAACAGAAGCGTTGAACACGTGTTCGGTATTTAATAGTGGACAAAAGAAATGTTTCAGTTTCTGAAATAGTCCTAGGAAATGGACCCATGAGATCTCAGGAAAGGACATGTTAGTCTGAAATAGTCCTAGGAAATGGACCCATGAGATCTCAGGAAAGGACATGTTAGTCTGAAATAGTCCTAGGAAATGGACCCATGAGATCTCCGAAAGGACATGTTAGTCCTGCAAATAGTCCCTAGGGAAATGGACCCATGAGATCTCAGGAAAGGACATGTTAGTCTGAAATAGTCCTAGGAAATGGACCCATGAGATCTCAGGAAAGGACATGTTAGTCTGAAATAGTCCTAGGAAATGGACCCATGAGATCTCAGGAAAGGACATGTTAGTCTGAAATAGTCCTAGGAAATGGACCCATGAGATCTCAGGAAAGGACATGTTAGTCTGAAATAGTCCTAGGAAATGGACCCATGAGATCTCAGGAAAGGACATGCTACAGTAATTTCGCCCACAAACCAATTTGACAAAAACAGGTGTTAATTGTAACAACCTTAGAGACAACCCATGAGGTATGTTTGAAAAATAAAGAAAAAAATCCATCCAGGGGTTTATGTCAAGGTCTACTTACAACACCACATGGTTTGGTCAAAATGGCTCGTGGGCAAACTTTACTTCAGTCGACAAATTAAAATGGGTAAAGTAACCTTGTTCCGAACAAACATATGACCCCATAAATATCTGTACAGGTAAGTTGTATAAATATATTTACAGGTAAGGTGTATAAATATGTATTTACAGGTAAGGTGTATAAATATACAGAGCTAGTAAGTCAGTTTGTAGGTAGGTTAGACATTGTAACCGTCACAAATAACTACAAGGCCAGGCCCGCTCAGCGATAAAACCGGTTTTCTGGAAATCTTCTGTAATATGTCAGTCCTTCCCGCAGTGTCCAAGGATACCTGCCGTTTATGAGAGTCACACAGAAGTATTTTGATAGGATGAAACGTTTTATTGTGTATTTCCATGACAGCGTTAATTTACACGGCATTTACTGCAAGCCATCTGCCCCCTTTTCGTACGCTCATTCGTTTGCGTGGGAGTAAGTTTTAAAATTCTTTTTATAACTACGCCACTCCATGTAAGATTTAACCAATGAAAATACACCTCGCTAAGAAAGCTATGTATGTGATGGGCCAAACAGCCAATTGATAAACTTTTCAGACAAATCATACCAACATGTTTTCACCAGTGATCTATTACTAACTGCGTCTGTTCTGTATTTTGATCAAATACGGTTGAAATACTTAACACTCAACAATCGTTTTACGTATCTTGTTTCAAATCATTTTATAGATTTCAAAATCAATTTACATTTCAATGAGTTTAATGATGGATAATGGAAACATAAAAGACGTTTATGATTTTGAAGAAATACGAGGATAAAAAGATATGGAAATTTAGCTGACGTCACAACAGCTAACGATGCCACTGATTTTGTGTACCATGCCTTTCTAATTAAATCACCATCTTTGTTATTCCAAAGCGCACGGTTGAAATAACGTTTTATTTTGGATCTAAAAAGTAAGTTTAAACTTCGAATGACTCGTAACATAGAGCTGGTGACAGCTGTTTTGTATTTAAATGTCTGAACAAACACCGCGAGATTCTGGTAAAGATACTGCATTCTGTAAGATCAGCCGTGCATTGGGCCGGAACCACACTAATTATTTAAAGTTTTCAACACGCGGTTTATATATACTAATCAGGAACAGTTCCGCTGGTACAAGCAGACAGCGATGTTTGGACTGTTATGAAGCGGATGTTATAATCATATCAAAATTCAATTTCACTGCAACGACGGGTAAAATATATCATAAAGGCGAGTCTATTTCAATGATTTTATGAGAACTACTATTAAATCTAATTCTGATTCTGGTCGTGATACCATCTCGCCGGAGTTGTAAGGATTAATCGAGAGGTTTGTACAACGTCACGCTGTTTTGTTCAAGTTTCCCGCTTATTTTACCACATTTATGTCTGTTTGATGTTCTCGCGACTTCGAGGATCATAAACATCGACTTTATAGGTCAAATGGATTCATCCGAGCGTCACACAGATGCACACTGCAGTCATTTTCACTTAGCCGAGAACGGTATGGTACGCGTATTTAGATAGAGACTGAACCACGACCCTAATACCCCCATCACACTAGGTCACGTTCCCACTACGTCCAACCACGTCCTGGAAAAAATTGAAGAACGCAATGCGAACGCAGAAAGAACTTGTACAACGTAGTAAAGACTCAATAGAGACCGATAAGGACGTGTTATGGTCTTCATGGACCTGGAGGACGTGAACAAACTTTGAGCATGTTAAAAAAAAGCGTAGCGAGGACGTGGTCCAATCGGGACGTAGTAAGAACGTAACAGGGACGCAGTACCAGCGGTATTGACGTGGTAATGACGTAACCAAAACCCAATGAGAACTTCATTGACGCAGTGGAAGCGTAGCGCTGATGGAAAGGATTGTATTACGTTCTCATTGCGTTGTCAGTGCGTTCTTGCTACGTCAATGTAGTTCTTATTGCGACCTCTCTACGCTTGTACAATGACCAAGGTACGCCAATACCACGTTGTTGATGACCACGTTAGGTTTCCAGTACGTTCTTACGGTGCTCATTAAGTTTACGACACGTCTGTCACAGGTTACCACCACGTCAAAACCACGTCCAGAGGATCGGCTGTATAAATACTCATTTCAAGTTTAATTCATTATCACTTTCGTTCAAACTACAAAAGAAGATGGTTACAAGTTATCAAGAACTTCTCTGCCCTGCCTGTACCAGTCGAAAAATTCGGTTCTTCGTCATAATCGTTGGTTGCTTCGGATGCAACAACGCTGGCAACTGGTGGTGGATTTTTTAGAATTTTACCTCTGCCTCTCCCACCACGGCCTGTCTTGGACTGTCCGGATTTTCTCGGCGGCATATTGTGAATATTGCAGGGGAATGGAAAAAAGAAACAAGTCAAGTTGTATTTATAGGGAACGGGCAAACGCAGAGAGAACGTAGTAATTACGTAATGCACGCGTAGAAAGATCTTTTTGGACGTAGTAAGAGCGTATTTAGCCCGAGTTTTCTCTGGCCCTGTCACCATGTCTGGTGTAGGGCCAGAGCGCACTACTATATGAAAACGTGGAATTATCCGACACCGTTTGGTGTCGCTAAGAATCTGGTGTAAATACAATAAAATCGGGAGTGACATAACACCTACCTTACATATATGGATAAATGAGATATTTATTTACCCCAGAACACCCATTTAGTCCCATCTAGGTGTTTTATTCCGTCTGTATAGACCCTCGCTTTATGCTAGTCAAAATTTCGTACTGTTGACCCGCCATTTTGTAAGTGACAGTACGACTAACCACCCGAATCGGAACGCAATGGTCCGAAAAGACCACGTATCATTTATTGTGTTTTTCTTCTTGCATAGTTTAAATTTAGAAAACTAAGCTTATTATTTCCCAAAACCTGTTATATTCAATTCAAAAATTCATTATTTATAAATTATAAGGGGTAAAATATATATACAAATAAATGTTGTATTTTTTCGTTTTCGCTCCATCGCGCACTGATTAGGGTAATTGGCCGACCGCGACCTACATAGTTAGCAATATGGCATCGAGTCAAGTATGAAATTTTGACTAGAGTAAAGCGAGGGTCTATACAGACGGAATAAAACACCTAGGTGGGACTAAATGGGTGTTCTGGGGTAAATAAATATCTCATTTATCCATATATGTAAGGTAGGTGTTATGTCACTCCCGATTTTATTGTATTTACACCAGATTCTTAGCGACACCAAACGGTGTCGGATAATTCCACGTTTTCATATAGTAGTGCGCTCTGGCCCTACACCAGACATGGTGACAGGGCCAGAGAAAACTCGGGCTAGAGCGTATTAAGAACACACAGAGCGTGGTGCACGCGCGAACATGCGCGAGATAAGGTCTTAGTGGAAACGTGTAGGACGTAGTAAGAACCCAGCAAGGACGTAATGAGGGCGTAATATGAACGTGACAACTGCAAAATTCTCCATTTTTGCCACGACCCCGCTGCCTTTCTCGAAATTTTAAGGACGCAGTGCGGTCTTCGTGGTCTTTGTCTTAGTGTGATGGGGGCATTAGTGTGATGGGGGCATTACGAAGTCGTACACGTGTATATGTATTATTGAAACCATCGATAACTATGGATTAGATACTACGGACATCCCATACATTGTTTGAATATATGTAGATACACACGATTTTATTTTCGCTCAGCCACACTTTGTGTGGAACAAGAGGTCACATTTACAATGCAGTGATTCATATTTTTGAGAAGGAAATACTATGTTAGACCAAATGTATTTAGGTTTATTGATGTCATGTCGTCAGAAGATACAAACATTGTATATAATATAATGTTATAGTTTACAACATATCTAATAATTTCAATGTCTTTTCTATAAATGTGCTAACTGTTCTAAGAAGACCAATATTGCTTTGAAACATTCCTTTCATTTTCAAGGTGGTCGGGTGGTTATAATAATAAATTAGTATACATTTATTCCTCAGTACAGTAATCTATCTGCCGTTACAAATTAATAGATACTGACATTCGTCCCCAACATCTATGTTACAGAGAGGACCTACTATAGCTGTCCACCGTCCGGATTCAATAGGAAATTTCCAATTTGATGTTCTTAGTTTAGATATTACTTCTCTATCCTTCTTCCCAAGCCGTTTCAAAAATTCTTGTCCGAAATTATTCTTAAAGATAAAATAGGTGGCGCTTCTAGAAGGTATTGTTATATAATTATTTCATATCTGGATAAATTGATCGTGTAACGTTGATTTAAGTGTGTTTTTCAGTAATGTTTTACTTACAGTACGTGTTTCTTGAAAGATCCTAAAGTAGTTCATTCCAGAGTTACCATGTATTTCTTTAATATTTTGCAACCACTTAAATTTAATGACATTATTTTCATGAAGCTTGTACATAATTTTGTAAATTGTAATATGTGAATATTAGAGGAGAAATTGATTGACAGGAATTCATTTTAACAGCCAAAGTTTATCTACTTACTGTATGTAACAACCATCTGAAGAACTGGGAAGTAATCCAGCGAAAGACCGACGTCCTCCCAGATACAACTAGTGACTGATCCAAAGCAAAGAAATTTTATATCCAGAGAAAATGGTGTTAGATTAAGGAAAACAGATACTTAATTGGCGATGAAAAAATA
This sequence comes from Pecten maximus, assembly GCF_902652985.1. NCBI lineage: Eukaryota > Metazoa > Mollusca > Bivalvia > Pectinida > Pectinidae > Pecten > Pecten maximus. Next base: position 45,089,055 of record NC_047023.1, on the reverse strand, counting down.
TTTGATAAACAGAAATTTGATTATCAAAACGATTTTAGCAAAGTTCATAATTATATCTCGGACACCTAGTCCAGAACTGATCAACTTATATAGGCCGTGGGTTAGAGACTTGTGTGACCCCGTGGGTTAGAGACCTGTGTGACCCCGTGGGTCGGAGACTTGTGTGACCCCGTGGGTCGGAGACTTGTGTGAACCCGTGGGTTGGAGACTTAATTGTGTGACCCCGTGGGTCGGAGACTTGTGTGACCCCGTGGGTTGGAGACTTGTGTGACCCCGTGGGTCGGAGACTTGTGTGAACCCGTGGGTCGGAGACTTGTGTGACCCCGTGGGTCGGAGACCTGTGTGACCCCGTGGGTCGGAGACCTGTGTGACCCCGTGGGTTGGAGACCTGTGTGACCCCGTGGGTTGGAGACCTGTGTGACCCCGTGGGTCGGAGACCTGTGTGACCCCGTGGGTCGGAGACTTGTGTGACCCCGTGGGTCGGAGACTTGTGTGACCCCGTGGGTTGGAGACCTGTGTGACCCCGTGGGTTGGAGACCTGTGTGACCCCGTGGGTTGGAGACTTGTGTGACCCCGTGGGTCGGAGACTTGTGCGACCCCGTGGGTTGGAGACCTGTGTGACCCCGTGGGTTGGAGACCCTATCGATATCAAATATATCCGTGATTAGACGGTTTTCAGTATACATTTTCACATGTGATAAGCTCTGTCATATAGTATATCCTCGGTGCAAAAAAAACCCGAAATAATTGTTGTTTGAAATGAAATACTTACAGAGGTCGACAATGAACTTTTCTTTATAATGATTTTGCTTTTTAAACTGCTCTACATGTACATGCTTAGTCTTGTTCTATAAGCAAATCATCGGCCCCAACTACATTTAAAAAAAAATAGCCTTCTAATGATCCTAAAAACATAAACACAATTCGAAATATTTTCAGCGCGTCTAGTTCAATGGATGATTTGGGCTTTGGTAACGTGAGAGTATAAATCGATCATATCGATTATATCGATCTGATACTGCATGTTAACGTCTGGAAACGTTCGTGTTGTCAATGACATAGCATAAAACGATTTAAGGTCGGTATGATTACGATTATTTTGGAAACAAAGTAAGACAATATACACAGTATTGAATTGACAAGAAAAGCATGATCTGAACCATCCTGTATTTAAAATTGCACTCTGTGCAAAATAACTATAATCTGTTTCAGAAAAGTATTCATCTCTGTCCATTCATGCAGGTAATGTACGTATACATGTAACATCATACACACGTAAATGGTATGCTAGGTTTGGCAATGATAAAAAAACGACAAATTATATGCTATTTATATACAATTGCAAAGTTAAAATGAAGCCAAAGGTGTATAACGGGATTGTGACAACTTAACAGCCAAGCATTTTAGATGTTCATCATAATTTAATTGAGTGGTTCATGGCCCAATAACTAAACACCTTATATACATTTGTATATATCTTAATTTGTCTCAATAAAACACCGAATGGTCTCATTATTACGGAAACGTATTGCTGAACGTGATTTTTTTTCTATCTCAAAATTTCGACTTATAATCTCAACTAATGCAAAATTTATATCAAACGTTAGAATTTCGAGAAAGCTTTACTCATAATTTCTGGTTATTATATTATCTCCTTATTTCGACATCTTAACTCAAAATTTTTATCTGCACCTGTATAAAATATAAATACCGGGTGACCTTGTCTGTATAACATATAAATACCGTATGACATTGTCTATATAAAATATAAATACCGGATGACCTTGTCTATATAAAATATAAATACCGGATGACCTTGTCTATATGAATGCAGTCTATTAAAAACCTCTGTTTAAGTGGGCCATCGGGTCGTATTTCTGTTATCCTATCTTTGTAAACGAACTTACACTCGTGAAATTTTAGCATACAAACATGTTTTTGGTGAAATAAGTTGATAACTGAAATTTTGAGAATGTCGAGATAGTAAGTAGCTCGAAATACTGAGATAATCAGTCGAAATTTGTCGAGGTATAATATAGACAGAGGACAGAAGGGAGTGGAAACTGCAGATGAGCTCGAAAATGAACTTTAAAGGTAAGATGACGTCAGAGGAGGATTAATTTAGATACTCACATCGGTACTGTTTCCCGTGACGTCACTTCAACATTACATCTGTGTAAGTCCTGCCCTCGGATTCTACCAGTTGGTCTGAGATATGTCGACATGTTTACCCGTTAAGGGTATATAACTGAATGATTGAGCTATGTCATTTAGTGACGGTATACATTTTAGATGTGTATGTAGGGTATGGAATATTTGGATGGGTGTCGGTCATGTACCATGAAGCGACATTGTTCTTGTCTATTTAAATTACAAAACAAATTATAACAAATTGTAATGGTAGCACACCCGGCTGGTGGATCGTAGTCCCCGAGGTTTGCCGTTACCCTGCACGCCATGGATGCAGTTTTTATTCTAGGGAATAGTTTACATTAGTAATATTTATATTATATTATTTTTCTAAATCATCTAATATCGAAAACGATTAAATGGGTTTAATTATGCGGTCAGTATAGTCTGGCGGAAGTCCTTAATGTGAACAGGGAACTATTCTGCACAAGGAGCAAACTTTCTTATTGATGCTTAATTTTTCAGGCCCTTTTGAATTACATTTAAAACTTGTCAGCGTTATGTAGGAATAAGTAATTATACACTTGGCCGATATAAAAGTAGATCGTCTAACCAGAGCACTCCTGGGAGACTAACTCTACGATAGTTTTTATGCAAATTACTGGGTAAATACAAACAAGTATATGTACGCTTTTCATTTATATTATTTGTTGGGGTTGTAATTTCGTTGCTTACTTGGACTTATTTCCTGCCAAACTGCCCAATTTTATAGTATATATCATTATTATATACTGTTCGGTTTCACGAAATCTGTTTTGACGCATCGTCACTAATATTACGTGAACGCTTGTAAATCGATCTAATGAGATTTTCCATGAATTACATATATATGTTTATATGATAAATTGAGATGTGGGGTTTCCATTAGAACACCACTACATGTAGGTACTTTTGTTACTTATACATGTATTAAGCATCCACAACTCAACGTAACAACCACACAGAAGTTGTCTCCCCTAGATCGTACGTGAGGTTTTGCATATATAAAGGGAGATAACTAAGTGTATTAGATATATGTTTGTATATTAGTACCAGGGATTCACCAGGTATTGTATACATTTTAATCTAATTTAATTTAAAGTATAATTATGTTTTACAATAATGTAGATGTTGTTGAGTCGTGTAGAATAATGACCAATTCGTGGATTGTAGGTTGTGCATGTTGTATCAGTACGATGTATGTTGTAACCGTACAATGTATGTTGTATCAGTACAATGTACGGCTAGGAATGACAATGTATGTTGTATCTGTACAATGTACGGCTAGGAGTGACAATGTATGTTGTATCCGTACAATGTATGTTGTATCAGTACAATGTACGGCTAGGAGTGACAATGTATGTTGTATCCGTACAATGTACGGTTAGGAGTGACAATGTATGTTGTATCAGTACAATGTACGGCTAGGAATGACAATGTATGTTGTATCCGTACAATGTACGGCTAGGAGTGACAATGTATGTTGTATCCGTACAATGTACGGCTAGGAGTGACAATGTATGTTGTATCCGTACAATGTATGTTGTACCAGTACAATGTACGGCTAGGAGTGACAATGTATGTTGTATCCGTACAATGTACGGCTAGGAGTGACAATGTATGTTGTATCCGTACAATGTACGGCTATGAATGACAATGTATGTTGTATCCGTACAATGTACGGCTAGGAGTGACAATGTATGTTGTATCCGTACAATGTATGTTGTATCCGTACAATGTACGGCGAGGAATGACAATGTATGTTGTATCAGTACAATGTACGGCTAGGAGTGGCAATGTATGTTGTATCCGTACAATGTACGGCTAGGAGTGACAATGTATGTTGTATCCGTACAATGTACGGCTAGGAATGACAATGTATGTTGTATCCGTACAATGTAAGGCTAGGAATGACAATGTATGTTGTATCCGTACAATGTACGGCTAGGAGTGACAATGTATGTTGTATCCGTACAATGTACGGCGAGGAATGACAATGTATGTTGTATCCGTACAATGTACGGCTAGGAGTGGCAATGTATGTTGTATCAGTACAATGTACGGCTATGAATGACAATGTATGTTGTATCCGTACAATGTACGGCTAGGAGTGACAATAAATGTATCCGTACACTGTACGACTAGGAGTGACAATGTATGTTGTATCCGTACAATGATGTATCCGTACAATGTACGGCTAGGAATGGCAATGTATATTGAATCCGTACATTGTACGGCTAGGAATGACAATGTATATTGCAACAGTACGATGTACGGCTAGGAATGACAATGTATGTTGTATCCGTACAATGTACGGCTAGGAGTGACAATGTATGTTGTATCAATACAGTAAGTACTCGTCTTATTGAACACCCCGTGTAACAAAGTAAAGTAAGTACTTTTTTGTTTGTTTATTAAAAACCCCGTGTAACAAAGTAAGGTAAGAACTCGTATTAAACACCCCGTGTAACAAAGTAAAGTAAGTACTCGTCTTATTAAATACCCCGTAACAAAGTACGGTAAGTACTCGTCTTATTAAACACCACGTGTAACAAAGTAAAGCAAGTACTCGTCTTATTAAACACCCCGTGTAACAAAGTACGGTAAGTACTAGTCTTATAAAACACCCCGTGTAACAAAGTAAGGTAAGTACTCGTCTTATTAAACACCACGTAAGGTAAGTACGCGTCTTATTAAACACCACGTGTAACAAAGTAAAGTAAGTACTCGTCTTATTAAACACCCCGTGTAACAAAGTAAAGTAAGTACAGCTGTATTCGTCTTATTAAACTACTCGTCTTATTAAACACCCCGTGTAACAAAGTAAAGTAAGTACTCGTCTTATTGAACACCCCGTGTAACAAAGTAAGGAAGGTACTCGTCTTATTAAACACCCCGTGTAACAAAGTAAGGTAAGAACTCGTCTTATTAAACACCCCGTGTAACAAAGTAAGGTAAGTACTCGTCTTATTAAACACCCCGTGTAACAAAGTTAAGTAAGTACAGCTGTACTCGTCTTATTGAACACCACGTGTAACAAAGTAAGGTAAGTACTCGGCTTATTAAACACCCCGTGTAACAAAGTTAAGTAAGTACAGCTGTACTCGTCTTATTAAACACCACGTGTAACAAAGAACGGTAAGTACTCGTCTTATTGAACACCACGTGTAACAAAGTAAGGTAAGTACTCGTCTTGTTAAACACCCCGTGTAACAAAGTAAGGTAAGTACTCGTCTTATTAAACACCCCGTGTAACAAAGTAAGGAAGGTACTCGTCTTATTAAACACCCCGTGTAACAAAGTTAAGTAAGTACAGCTGTACTCGTCTTATTAAACACCCCGTGTAACAAAGTAAGGTAAGTACTCGTCTTATTAAACACCCCGTGTAACAAAGTAAGGTAAGTACTCGTCTTATTAAACACCCCATGTAACAAAGTAAAATAAGTACTCGTCTTATTAAACACCCCGTGTAACAAAGTAAGGTAAGTACTCGTCTTATTGAACACCCCGTGTAACAAAGTAAGGTAAGTACTCGTCTTATTAAACAAAAGTAAAGTAAGTTTCTTGTTAAACACCCTGTGTAACAAATTAAAATAGATACTGATTTGTTATGAACAAAACCGTGAAGCAAACTAAAGTAAGTACTTTTTTTTTATTAGACAGCCCGTGTCACAATGGGTTCTTTTAACAAGATTGGTTGTCAGGTTGAACAGCGGTAACACACTTTGTTTTTCCTTAGGTATCCGGAGTTCGATTCCCTGGTCGGATGTGAACGGGTTAGGAGTCGATCAGCTCATCTGACACTTAAGATCACTTGAGCGCACCCTCCGGGCTAACATAAGTTGATATTTACTGTTTTGCATTTGTTATAAACTAGATAAGTTTAAATTTTATTAGAACGTACACCAATCGGCGAACCTCGGCTGACTCCGGGATCCGGTACTCGTCACTAGCACCCTTCTGCAGAAATGCATACCGGGAAGGCCACTATCACTATCAGTTTCGATATCGAGTTTTCTGTAAACTTGTAACTTATCACATGACGGACATAAAATCAGCAACTGTTGAGGCTATCGATCACGATAACCAATATCTTAGTTGAGTCATAGTACTCGTGTTGTACCAGTGACTAGATCTAATTCCATCTTACTGACAGTCTATATATTGCGGTCTGTTTGCGAAAAGGTAAAAACGTATCAGGTTAATTCCTGTGATTAACACCCAGAATTATAATCCAATATTCTCAATGTAGAATAAATCGGGCTCTCAATTACACGATACAAATACCTGTAGTATTCGTTATTATGACGACAATATAGGCTACATGTTGATTTTGTGTTGACAAAAGTCAGAATGGCCATATATCACTTGATTATCACAAAATCTAACTTTCTGAAACTAAAAAAAGTCATCTTTATTACAATAGTATCTTTCTCAAGAAAGAAAATTACTCTATATCTTCTGATGATATTGTTAACAAGTATTACTAATTTGTATCAACAATTTATATATAGAGTCTATATGACAGCGATACGGGAAGTCAGGAGTTTTAGTTTCGTTTTCTGAAAACACAAATCGAGGGCACAGACTGGTAGCTTTATTTGTTAGCAGCACGTATTTATATCAACTGTGTATAGAGGTGTGCCTAGAGAAGTATCAATATCAACTGTGTATAGAGGTGTGCCTAGAGACATATTTATATCAACTGTGTATAGAGGTGTGCCTAGAGACGTATCAATATCAACTGTGTATAGAGGTGTGCCTAGAGACATATTTATATCAACTGTGTATAGAGGTGTGCCTAGAGACGTATCAATATCAACTTTGTATAGAGGTGTGCCTAGAGACATATCAATATCAACTGTGTATAGAGGTGTGCCTAGAGACGTATCAATATCAACTGTGTATAGAGGTGTGCCTAGAGACTATCAAACAAGGACTAGATGTAAAAGTACTGATTTCTTATTACACAAAGTAAAGTAAGTACTGATTTCTTATTACACAAAGCAAAGTAAGCACTGATTTCTTATTACACAAAGTAAAGTAAGCATAAGTACTGATTTTTTATCACATAAAGTAAAGTAAGTACTGATTTCTTATAAAACGACCCGTCAGTAAGTACTGATTTCTGATAAAACAACCCGTCAGTAAGTACTGATTTCTTATAATACAACCCGTCAGTAAGTACTGATTTCTTATAAGGCAACCCGTCAGTAAGTACTGATTTCTTATTACACAAGTAAAGTAAGTACTGATTTCTTATTACACAAGTAAAGTAAGTACTGATTTCTTATTACATAAAGTAAAGTAAGTACTGATTTCTTATTACACAAAGTAAAATAAGTACTGATTTCTTATTACACAAAGTAAAGTAAGTACTGATTTCTTATTACACAAAGTAAAGTAAGTACTGATTTCTTATCACATAAAGTAAAGTAAGTACTGATTTCTTATTACACGAAGTAAAGTAAGTACTGATTTCTTATCACATAAAGTAAAGTAAGTACTGATTTCTTATTACACAAGTAAAGTAAGTACTGATTTCTTATTACATAAAGTAAAGTAAGTACTGATTTCTTATTACACAAAGTAAAGTAAGTACTGATTTCTTATCACACAAAGTAAAGTAAGTACTGATTTCTTATTACACAAGTAAAATAAGTACTGATTTCTTATCACATAAAGTAAAGTAAGTACTGATTTCTTATTACACAAAGTAAAGTAAGTACTGATTTCTTATTACATAAAGTAAAGTAAGTACTGATTTCTTATAACATAACCCGTCAGTAAGTACTGATTTCTTATAAAACAACCCGTCAGTAAGTACTGATTTCTCATTACATAAAGTAAAGTAAGTACTCGTCTTATTAAACACCCCGTGTAACAAAGTACGGTAAGTACTCGTCTTATTGAACACCCCGTGTAACAAAGTACGGTAACTACTCGTCTTATTGAACACCCCGTGTAACAAAGTAAAGTAAGTACTCGTCTTATTAAACACCCCGTGTAACAAAGTAAAGTAAGTACTCGTCTTATTGAACACCCCGTGTAACAAAGTAAGGTACATGTAAGTACTCGTCTTATTGAACACCACGTAAGGTAAGTACGCGTCTTATTAAACACCACGTGTAACAAAGTAAAGTAAGTACTCGTCTTATTAAACACCCCGTGTAACAAAGTAAGGTAAGTACTCGTCTTATTGAACACCCCGTGTAACAAAGTAAGGTAAGTACTCGTCTTATTAAACACCCCGTGTAACAAAGTAAGGTAAGTACTCGTCTTATTAAACACCCCATGTAACAAAGTAAAGTAAGTACGTCTTATTAAACACCCCGTGTAACAAAGTAAAGTAAGTACTCGTCTTATTAAACACCCCGTGTAACAAAGTAAAGTAAGTACTCGTCTTATTAAACACCCCGTGTAACAAAGAACGGTAAGTACTCGTCTTATTAAACACCCCGTGTAACAAAGTAAGGTAAGTACGTCTTATTAAACACCCCGTGTAACAAAGTAAAGTAAGTACTCGTCTTATTAAACACCCCGTGTAACAAAGTAAGGTAAGTACTCGTCTTCTTAAACACCCCGTGTAACAAAGTAAGGTAAGTACTCGTCTTATTGAACACCCCGTGTAACAAAGTAAGGTAAGTACTCGTCTTATTAAACACCCCATGTAACAAAGTAAAGTAAGTACGTCTTATTAAACACCCCGTGTAACAAAGTAAAGTAAGTACTCGTCTTATTAAACACCCCGTGTAACAAAGTAAGGTAAGTACTCGTCTTATTAAACACCCCGTGTAACAAAGAACGGTAAGTACTCGTCTTATTAAACACCCCGTGTAACAAAGTAAGGTAAGTACTCGTCTTATTGAACACCCCGTGTAACAAAGTAAGGTAAGTACTCGTCTTATTAAACACCCCATGTAACAAAGTAAGGTAAGTACGTCTTATTAAACACCCCGTGTAACAAAGTAAGGTAAGTACTCGTCTTATTAAACACCACGTGTAACAAAGTAAGGTAAGTACTCGTCTTATTGAACACCCCGTGTAACAAAGTAAGGTAAGTACTCGTCTTATTAAACACCCCGTGTAACAAAGTAAGGTAAGTACTCGTCTTATTAAATACCCCGTGTAACAAGGTTAAGTAAGTACAGCTGTACTCGTCTTATTAAACAAACCGTGTAACAAAGTAAGGTAAGTACTCGTCTTATTGAACACCCCGTGTAACAAAGTAAAGTAAGTACTCGTCTTATTGAACACCCCGTGTAACAAAGTAAGGTAAGTACTCGTCTTATTAAACACCCCGTGTAACAAAGTTAAGTAAGTACAGCTGTACTCGTCTTATTAAACACCCCGTGTAACAAAGTAAGGTAAGTACTCGTCTTATTAAACACCCCGTGTAACAAAGTTAAGTAAGTACAGCTGTACTCGTCTTATTAAACACCCCGTGTAACAAAGTAAGGTAAGTACTCGTCTTATTAAACACCCCGTGTAACAAAGTAAGGTAAGTACTCGTCTTATTAAACACCCCGTGTAACAAAGTAAGGTAAGTACTCGTCTTATTAAACACCCCGTGTAACAAAGTAAGGTAAGTACTCGTCTTATTAAACACCCCGTGTAACAAAGTAAGGTAAGTACTCGTCTTATTAAACACCCCGTGTAACAAAGTTAAGTAAGTACAGCTGTACTCGTCTTATTAAACACCCCGTGTAACAAAGTAAGGTAAGTACTCGTCTTATTAAACACCCCGTGTAACAAAGTAAGGTAAGTACTCGTCTTATTAAATACCCCGTGTAACAAAGTTAAGTAAGTACAGCTGTACTCGTCTTATTAAACACCCCGTGTAACAAAGTAAGGTAAATACTCGTCTTATTAAACACCCCGTGTAACAAAGTTAAGTAAGTACAGCTGTACTCGTCTTATTAAACACCCCGTGTAACAAAGTAAGGTAAATACTCGTCTTATTAAACACCCCGTGTAACAAAGTTAAGTAAGTACAGCTGTACTCGTCTTATTAAACACCCCGTGTAACAAAGTAAGGTAAGTACTCGTCTTATTAAACACCCCGTGTAACAAAGTAAGGTAAGTACTCGTCTTATTGAACACCCCGTGTAACAAAGTAAGGAAGGTACTCGTCTTATTAAACACCCCGTGTAACAAAGTAAGGTAAGAACTCGTCTTATTAAACACCCCGTGTAACAAAGTAAGGTAAGTACTCGTCTTATTAAACACCCCGTGTAACAAAGTTAAGTAAGTACAGCTGTACTCGTCTTATTAAACACCCCGTGTAACAAAGTAAGGTAAGTACTCGGCTTATTAAACACCCCGTGTAACAAAGTAAGGTAAGTACTCGTCTTATTAAACACCCCGTGTAACAAAGTAAGGTAAGTACTCGTCTTATTAAATACCCCGTGTAACAAAGTTAAGTAAGTACAGCTGTACTCGTCTTATTAAACACCCCGTGTAACAAAGTAAGGTAAGTACTCGTCTTATTAAACACCACGTGTAACAAAGTAAGGTAAGTACTCGTCTTATTAAATACCCCGTGTAACAAAGTAAGGTAAGTACTCGTCTTATTAAATACCCCGTGTAACAAAGTAAGGTAAGTACTCGTCTTATTGAACACCCCGTGTAACAAAGTAAGGTAAGTACTCGTCTTATTAAACACCCCGTGTAACAAAGTAAAGTAAGTACAGCTGTACTCGTCTTATTAAACACCCCGTGTAACAAAGTAAAGTAAGTACAGCTGTACTCGTCTTATTAAACACCCCGTGTAACAAAGTAAGGTAAGTACTCGTCTTATTAAACACCCCGTGTAACAAAGTAAGGTAAGTACTCGTCTTATTAAACACCCCGTGTAACAAAGTAAAGTAAGTACTCGTCTTATTAAACACCCCGTGTAACAAAGTAAAGTAAGTACAGCTGTACTCGTCTTATTAAACACCCCGTGTAACAAAGTAAGGTAAGTACTGATTTTTTATGAAACAGCCCGTGTCACAACAAGATTGGTTATCAGGTTGAACAGCGGTAGCACACGTTGTTTTCCCTACCAAGGTACCCGGGGTTCGATTGCCTGGTCGGATGTGAACGGGTAGGAGTCGATCAGCTCATCTGACACTTAAGATCACTTGAGCGCATCCCTCCGGGCTAACATAAGTTGACATTAATGTTTTACATTGTTATAAACTAGATAAGTTTACATTTTATTAGAACGTACACCAATCGGCGAACCTCGGCTGACTACTCGTCACTAGCACCCCTTCTGCAGAAATGCATACTGATTTCTTATAAAACAACCCGTCAGTAAGTACTGATTTCTTATAAAACAACCCGTCAGTAAGTACTGATTTCTCATTACATAAAGTAAAGTAAGTACTCGTCTTATTAAACACCCCGTGTAACAAAGTACGGTAAGTACTCGTCTTATTGAACACCCCGTGTAACAAAGTACGGTAACTACTCGTCTTATTGAACACCCCGTGTAACAAAGTAAAGAAGTACTCGTCTTATTAAACACCCCGTGTAACAAAGTAAAGTAAAGTACTCGTCTTATTGACACCCCGTGTACAAAGTAAGGTACATGTAAGTACTCGTCTTATTGAACACCACGTAAGGTGGTAACGTACCGGTCCGTATTAAACACCACTGTTGTAACAAAGTAAAGTAAGTACTCGTCCTTATTAAACACCCCCGTGTAACAAAGTAACGGTAAGTACTCGTCTTATTGAACACCCCGTGTAACAATAGTAACGGTAAGTACTCGTCCTTATTAAACAAACTCCCAGTGTAACCAAGTAAGTGAAGTACTCGGTCTTATTAAACACCCCATTGTAGCGACAAGTAGGTAATACGGTCTTATTACAACCCCGTGTAACAAAGTACACAGTAAGTACTCGTCCTTATGTAAACCACCCCGGTGAACAAGTAAAGTAAAGTACTCGTCTTATTAAACACCCCGTGTAACAAAGAACGGTAAGTACGTCGTCTTATAAACACCTTCCGTGTAACAAAAGTAAGGTAAGTACGTCTTATTAAACCCCCGTGTAACAAGTTAAAGTAAGTACACTGACCCGTCTTATTAAACCCCCTGTACAAAGTAAGTAGTAATGTCTTTTTTAAACACCCCGTTTAAAAGTTAATAAGTACAGCTGTACTCGTCTTATTAACACACCCGTGTAACAAGTAGTAAGTATACTCCCTTATCAAACACCCTTGTAACAAAGTAAGGTAAGTACTCGTCTTATTAAAAAAACCCCGTGTCCCAAAGTAAGGTAAAGTATGTTATTAACACCCCTTGTACAAAGTAAGGTAAGTACTCGTTTATTAAACACCCGTAAAAAAGTAAGGTAAGTACTCGTCTTATAAACCCCGTGTAAAAAATTTAATAAGTACAGCTGTACTTCTTATTAAACACCTCTTTTTCAAATAAAGTAAGTACTCGTCTTATTAAACACCCGTAACAAGTAAGGTAATTACTGTTTAAACCCCTTTAACAAAGTTAAGAGTACTCGTTTTTTGAACACCCCGTTACAAGTAGGTAAGACCGTCTTATTGAACACCCTGTGTAACAAAGTAAGGTAAGTACTCGTCTTATTGAACACCCCGTGTAACAAAGTATAAGTAAGTACAGCTGTACTCGTCTATTAAAACACCCCGTGTAACAAAGTAAGGTAAGTACTCGTCTTATTAAACACCCCGTGTAACAAAGTAAGGTAGTACTCGTCTTATTAAACACCCCGTGTAACAAGTTAAGTAAGTACAGCTTACTCGTCTTATTAAACACCCCGTGTAAACAAAGTAAGGTAAGTACTCGGCTTATTAACACCCCGTGTAACAAAGTAAGGTAAGTACTCGTCTTATTAAACACCCCGTGTAACAAAGTAAGGTAAGTACTCGTCTTATTAAATACCCCGTGTAACAAAGTTAAGTAAGTACAGCTGTACTCGTCTTATTAAACACCCCGTGTAACAAAGTAAGGTAAGTACTCGTCTTATTAAACACCACGTGTAACAAAGTAAGGTAAGTACTCGTCTTATTAAATACCCCGTGTAACAAAGTAAGGTAAGTACTCGTCTTATTAAATCACCCCGTGTAACAAAAGTAAGGTAAGTACTCGTCTTATTGAACACCCCGTGTAACAAAGTAAGGTAAGTACTCGTCTTATTAAACACCCCGTGTAACAAAGTAAAGTAAGTACAGCTGTACTCGTCTTATTAAACACCCCGTGTAACAAAGTAAAGTAAGTACAGCTGTACTCGTCTTATTATACACCCCGTGTAACAAAGTAAGGTAAGTACTGATTTTTTATGAAACAGCCCGTGTCACAACAAGATTGGTTATCAGGTTGAACAGCGGTAGCACACGTTGTTTTCCCTACCAAGGTACCCGGGGTTCGATTGCCTGGTCGGATGTGAACGGGTTAGGAGTCGATCAGCTCATCTGACAACTTAGATCACTTGAGCGCATCCCTCCGGGCTAACATAAGTTGACATTTAATGTTTTACATTTGTTATAAACTAGATAAGTTTACATTTTATTAGAACGTACACCAATCGGCGAACCTCGGCTGACTACTCGTCACTAGCACCCTTCTGCAGAAATGCATACTGATTTCTTATAAAACAACCCGTCAGTAAGTACTGATTTCTTATAAAACAACCGTCAGTAATTACTGTTTCTCATTATAAAGAAGTAAGTTAACGCTTATAAACACCCGTGAAACAAATACGGTAAGTACTGTCTCTTTTTGAACCCCCTTTTGTACAAAGTGGGTAAACTCGTCTTATTGAACACCCCTGTTTTCCCCAAGGTAAGTAAAGTACTCGTCTATTAAAAAACCCCGTTAACAAAGTAAAGTAAGTACCTCGTTATTGAACACCCAACAAAGTAGGCATGTAAGTACTCGTCTTATTGAACACCACGAAAGGTAAGTACGCGTCTTATTAACACCACGTGTAACAAAGTAAAGTAAACCCCCTTATTAAACACCCCGTGTAAAAAAGTAAGGTAAGTACTCGTCTTATTGAACCCCCCGTTTAACAAAGTAAGTAAGTACTCGTCTTATTAAACACCCGTGTAACAAAGTAAGTAAGTACTCGTTTTTTAAAACCCCATGTTACCCCAAAGTGAAAGTAAGTACGTCTTATTTAAACACCACCGATGTACAAAGGAAAGGTAAGTACTCGTCTTATTTAAACACACCGGGTACCAAAGTAAAGCGTAAGTACTACTCGTCTATATTACAACACCCCCGTGTAACAACGAACGGTAAGTACTCGTCTTATTAAACCCCCCGTGTAACAAAGTAATGGTAGTACGTCTTATTAAACACCCCGTGTAACAAGTAAAGGTAAGTACTCGTACTTATCAAAACACCCCCGTGTAACAAAAGTAAGGTAAGGACTCGTCTTACTTAAACACCCTCGGTAAACCAAAAGTAAGGTAAGGTACTCGTCTTATTGAACACCCCCGTGTACAAAAGTAAGGTAAGTACTCGTCTTATTAAACACCCCATGTAACAAAGTAAAGGTAAGTACGTCTTATTAAACAAAGTAAGGTAAGTACTCGTCTTATTAAACAACCCGTGTACAAGTAAGGTAAGTACTCGTCTTATAAACACCCCCGTGTAACAAAGTAAGGTAAGTACTCGTCTTATTAAATACCCCGTGTAACAAAGTAAGGTAAGTACTCGTCTTATTGAACACCCCGTGTAACAAAGTAAGGTAAGTACTCGTCTTATTAAACACCCCGTGTAACAAAGTAAAGTAAGTACAGCTGTACTCGTCTTATTAAACACCCCGTGTAACAAAGTAAAGTAAGTACAGCTGTACTCGTCTTATTATACACCCCGTGTAACAAAGTAAGGTAAGTACTGATTTTTTATGAAACAGCCCGTGTCACAACAAGATTGGTTATCAGGTTGAACAGCGGTAGCACACGTTGTTTTCCCTACCAAGGTACCCGGGGTTCGATTGCCTGGTCGGATGTGAACGGGTTAGGAGTCGATCAGCTCATCTGACACTTAAGATCACTTGAGCGCATCCCTCCGGGCTAACATAAGTTGACATTTAATGTTTTACATTTGTTATAAACTAGATAAGTTTACATTTTATTAGAACGTACACCAATCGGCGAACCTCGGCTGACTACTCGTCACTAGCACCCTTCTGCAGAAATGCATACCGGGAAGGCCACTATCACTATCAGTTTCGATATCGAGTTTTCTGTAAACTTGTAACTTATCACATGACGGACATAAAATCAGCAACTGTTGAGGATATCGATCACGATAACCAATATCTTAGTTGATTATCCTAAAGAAGACAAGTGAGTATAAAACATATTGTTTCATTTTAGTCATAGTACTCGTGTTGTATCCAGTGACTAGATCTAATTCCATCTTGCTGACAGTGGGCAAAGGTAAAAACGTGTTTGGTCAATTCTGGTGATTAACACCCACAATTGAAATCCAATATTCTTAATGTAGAATAAATCGGGCTCTCAATTACACGATACAAATACCTGTAGTATTCGTTATTATGACGACAATATAGGCTACATGTTGATGTTGTGTTGACAAAAGTCAGAATGGCCATATATCACTTGATTATCACAAAATCTAACTTTCTGAAACTAAAAAAAGTCATCTTTATTACAATAGTATCTTTCTCAAGAAAGAAAATTACTCTGTATCTTCTGATGATATTGTTAACAAATATTACTAATTTGTATCAACAATTTATATATAGAGTCTATATGACAGCGATACGGGAAGTCAGGAGTTTTAGTTTCGTTTTCTGAAAACACAAATCGAGGGCACAGACTGGTAGCTTTATTTGTTAGCAGCACGTATTTATATCAACTGTGTATAGAGGTGTGCCTAGAGACGTATCAATATCAACTGTGTATAGAGGTGTGCCTAGAGACATATTTATATCAACTGTGTATAGAGGTGTGCCTAGAGACTATCAAACAAGGACTAGATGTAAAAGTACTGATTTCTTATTACACAAAGTAAAGTAAGTACTGATTTCTTATTACACAAGTAAAATAAGTACTGATTTCTTATCACATAAAGTAAAGTAAGTACTGATTTCTTATTACACAAAGTAAAGTAAGTACTGATTTCTTATTACACAAAGTAAAGTAAGTACTGATTTCTTATTACACAAAGTAAAGTAAGTACTGATTTCTTATTACATAAAGTAAAGTAAGTACTGATTTCTTATTTACACCAGTAAAATAAGTACTGATTTCTTATTACACAAAGTAAAGTAAGTACTGATTTCTTATTACACAAAGTAAAGTAAGTACTGATTTCTTATTACACAAAGTAAAGTAAGTACTGATTTCTTATTACACAAAGTAAAGTAAGTACTGATTTCTTATTACATAAAGTAAAGTAAGTACTGATTTCTTATTTACACCAGTAAAATAAGTACTGATTTCTTATTACACAAAGTAAAGTAAGTACTGATATCTTATTACACAAAGTAAAGTAAGTACTGATTTCTTATTACACAAAGTAAAGTAAGTACTGATTTCTTATTACACAAAGTAAAATAAGTACTGATTTCTTATCACATAAAGTAAAGTAAGTACTGATTTCTTATAAAACAACCCGTCAGTAAGTACTGATTTCTTATAAAACAACCCGTCAGTAAGTACTGATTTCTTATAAAACAACCCGTCAGTAAGTACTGATTTCTTATAAAACAACCCGTCAGTAAGTACTGATTTCTTATAAAACAACCCGTCAGTAAGTATACTGATTTCTTATAAAACAACCCGTCAGTAAGTACTGATTTCTTATAAAGCAACCCGTCAGTAAGTACTGATTTCTTATTACACAAGTAAAAAAAGTACTGATTTCTTATTACATAAAGTAAAGTAAGTACTGATTTCTTATTACATAAAGTAATATAAGTACTGATTTCTTATCACATAAATTAAAGTAAGTACTGATTTCTTATCACATAAAGTAAAGTAAGTACTGATTTCTTATTACACAAAGTAAAGTAAGCATAAGTACTGATTTCTTATTACACAAGTAAAGTAAGTACTGGTTTCTTATTACATAAAGTAAAATAAGTACTGATTTCTTATTACATAAAGCAAAGTAAGTACTGATTTCTTATTACACAAAGTAAAGTAAGTACTGATTTCTTATCACACAAAGTAAAATAAGTACTGATTTCTTATTACACAAGTAAAGTAAGTACTGATTTCTTATTACATAAAGTAAAGTAAGTACTGATTTCTTATTACACAAAGTAAAGTAAGTACTGATTTCTTATTACACAAAGTAAAGTAAGTACTGATTTCTTATTACACAAGTAAAATAAGTACTGATTTCTTATCACATAAAGTAAAGTAAGTACTGATTTCTTATTACATAAAGTAAAGTAAGTACTGATTTCTTATTACACAAGTAAAATAAGTACTGATTTCTTATTACACAAAGTAAAGTAAGTACTGATTTCTTATTACACAAAGTAAAGTAAGTACTGATTTCTTATTACACAAGTAAAATAAGTACTGATTTCTTATTACACAAAGTAAAGTAAGTACTGATTTCTTATTACACAAAGTAAAGTAAGTACTGATTTCTTATTACACAAAGTAAAGTAAGTACTGATTTCTTATTACACAAAGTAAAGTAAGTATTGATTTCTTATTACACAAAGTAAAGTAAGTACTGATTTCTTATAAAACAACCCGTCACTAAGTACTGATTTCTTATCACATAAATTAAAGTAAGTACTGATTTCTTATCACATAAAGTAAAGTAAGTACTGATTTCTTATTACACAAAGTAAAGTAAGCATAAGTACTGATTTCTTATTACACAAGTAAAGTAAGTACTGGTTTCTTATTACATAAAGTAAAATAAGTACTGATTTCTTATTACATAAAGCAAAGTAAGTACTGATTTCTTATTACACAAAGTAAAGTAAGTACTGATTTCTTATCACACAAAGTAAAATAAGTACTGATTTCTTATTACACAAGTAAAGTAAGTACTGATTTCTTATTACATAAAGTAAAGTAAGTACTGATTTCTTATTACACAAAGTAAAGTAAGTACTGATTTCTTATTACACAAAGTAAAGTAAGTACTGATTTCTTATTACACAAGTAAAATAAGTACTGATTTCTTATCACATAAAGTAAAGTAAGTACTGATTTCTTATTACATAAAGTAAAGTAAGTACTGATTTCTTATTACACAAGTAAAATAAGTACTGATTTCTTATTACACAAAGTAAAGTAAGTACTGATTTCTTATTACACAAAGTAAAGTAAGTACTGATTTCTTATTACACAAGTAAAATAAGTACTGATTTCTTATTACACAAAGTAAAGTAAGTACTGATTTCTTATTACACAAAGTAAAGTAAGTACTGATTTCTTATTACACAAAGTAAAGTAAGTACTGATTTCTTATTACACAAAGTAAAGTAAGTATTGATTTCTTATTACACAAAGTAAAGTAAGTACTGATTTCTTATAAAACAACCCGTCACTAAGTACTGATTTCTCATTACATAAAGTAAAGTAAGTACTCGTCTTATTAAACACCCCGTGTAACAAAGTACGGTAAGTACTCGTCTTATTGAACACCCCGTGTAACAAAGTACGGTAACTACTCGTCTTATTGAACACCCCGTGTAACAAAGTACGGTAACTACTCGTCTTATTGAACACCCCGTGTAACAGTAAAGTAAGTACTCGTCTTATTAAACACCCCGTGTAACAAAGTAAAGTAAGTACAGCTGTACTCGTCTTATTAAACACCCCGTGTAACAAAGTAAAGTAAGTACTCGTCTTATTGAACACCCCGTGTAACAAAGTAAAATAAGTACTCGTCTTATTAAACACCCCGTGTAACAAAGTAAGGTAAGTACTCGTCTTATTGAACACCCCGTGTAACAAAGTAAAGTAAGTACTCGTCTTATTGAACACCACGTAAGGTAAGTACGCGTCTTATTAAACACCACGTGTAACAAAGTAAAGTAAGTACTCGTCTTATTAAACACCCCGTGTAACAAAGTAAAGTAAGTACTCGTCTTATTAAACACCACGTGTAACAAAGTAAGGTAAGTACTCGTCTTATTAAACACCACGTGTAACAAAGTAAGGTAAGTACGCGTCTTATTAAACACCACGTGTAACAAAGTAAGGTAAGTACTCGCCTTATTAAACACCCCGTGTAACAAAGTAAGGTAAGTACTCGTCTTATTAAACACCCCGTGTAACAAAGTAAGATACACGTACTCGTCTTATTAAACACCCCGTGTAACAAAGTAAGGTAAGTACTCGTCTTATTAAACACCCCGTGTAACAAAGTAAAGTAAGTACGTCTTATTAAACACCCCGTGTAACAAAGTAAAGTAAGTACTCGTCTTATTAAACACCCCGTGTAACAAAGTAAGGTAAGTACTCGTCTTATTAAACACCCCGTGTAACAAAGTAAAGTAAGTACGTCTTATTAAACACCCCGTGTAACAAAGTAAGGTAAGTACTCGTCTTATTAAACACCCCGTGTAACAAAGTAAGGTAAGTACTCGTCTTATTAAACACCCCGTGTAACAAAGTAAGGTAAGTACTTGTCTTATTAAACACCCCGTGTAACAAAGAACGGTAAGTACTCGTCTTATTAAACACCCCGTGTAACAAAGTAAAGTAAGTACGTCTTATTAAACACCCCGTGTAACAAAGTAAAGTAAGTACTCGTCTTATTAAACACCCCGTGTAACAAAGTAAGGTAAGTACTCGTCTTATTAAACACCCCGTGTAACAAAGTAAAGTAAGTACGTCTTATTAAACACCCCGTGTAACAAAGTAAGGTAAGTACTCGTCTTATTAAACACCCCGTGTAACAAAGTAAGGTAAGTACTCGTCTTATTAAACACCCCGTGTAACAAAGTAAGGTAAGTACTCGTCTTATTAAACACCCCGTGTAACAAAGTAAAGTAAGTACTCGTCTTATTAAACACCCCGTGTAACAAAGTAAGGTAAGTACTCGTCTTATTGAACACCCCGTGTAACAAAGTAAGGTAAGTACTCGTCTTATTAAACACCCCGTGTAACAAAGTAAGGTAAGTACTCGTCTTATTAAATACCCCGTGTAACAAAGTTAAGTAAGTACAGCTGTACTCGTCTTATTAAACACCCCGTGTAACAAAGTAAGGTAAGTACTCGTCTTATTAAACACCCCGTGTAACAAAGTAAGGTAAGTACTCGTCTTATTAAACACCCCGTGTAACAAAGTTAAGTAAGTACAGCTGTACTCGTCTTATTAAACACCCCGTGTAACAAAGTAAGGTAAGTACTGATTTTTTATCAAACAGCCCGTGTCACAACAAGATTGGTTGTCAGGTTGAACAGCGGTAGCACACGTTGTTTTCCCTACCAAGGTACCCGGGGTTCGATTGCCTGGTCGGATGTGAACGGGTTAGGAGTCGATCAGCTCATCTGACACTTAAGATCACTTGAGCGCATCCCTCCGGGCTAACATAAGTTGACATTTACTGTTTTACATTTGTTATAAACTAGATAAGTTTACATTTTATTAGAATAACCGGAACATCAATTCCTTTTGTACGTATACCAATCGGCTAACCTCGGCTGACTCGGTACCGTTCACCCTCTACGGAGACATGTACAATTCCGGGAAAAGCCACTAGGCCTATCACTTTCGATATCGAGTTTTCTGTAAACTTGTAACTTATCACATGACGGACATAAAATCAGGAACTGTTGAGGCTATCGATCACGATAACCAATATCTTAGTTGATTATCCCAAAGAAGACACGGTGAGTATAAAACATATTGTTTCATTTTAGTCATAGTACTCGTGTTGTATCCAGTGACTAGATCTAATTCCATCTTACTGACAGTGCGCAAAGGTAAAAACGTGTTTGGTCAATTCTGTTGATTAACACCCAGAATTATAATCCAATATTCTTAATGTAGAATAAATCGGGCTCTCAATTACAAGATACAAATACCTGTAGTATTCGTTATTATGACGACAATATAGGCTACATGTTGATTTTGTGTTGACAAAAGTCAGAATTGGCATATATCACTTGATTATCACAAAATCTAACTTTCTGAAACTAAAAAAACCCATCTTTATTACAATAGTATCTTTCTCAAGAAAGAAAATTACTCTGTATCTTCTGATGATATTGTTAACAAGTATTACTAATTTGTATCAACAATTTATATACATAGAGTCTATATGACAGCGATACGGGAAGTCAGGAGTTTTAGTTTCGTTTTCTGAAAACACAAATCGAGGGCACAGACTGGTAGCTGTATTTGTTAGCAGCACGTATTTATATCAACTGTGTATAGAGGTGTGCCTAGAGACGTATCAATATCAACTGTGTATAGAGGTGTGCCTAGAGACGTATCAATATCAACTGTGTATAGAGGTGTGCCTAGAGACATATTGATATCAACTGTGTATAGAGGTGTGCCTAGAGACATATTTATATCAACTGTGTATAGAGGTGTGCCTAGAGACATATTTATATCAACTGTGTATAGAGGTGTGTCTAGAGACGTATCAATATCAACTGTGTATAGAGGTGTGCCTAGAGACGTATCAATATCAACTGTGTATAGAGGTGTGTCTAGAGACATATTTATATCAACTGTGTATAGAGGTGTGCCTAGAGATTATCAAACAAGGACTTGATGTAAAAGTACTGATTTCTTATAAAACAACCCGTCACTAAGTACTGATTTCTTATTACACAAAGTAAAGTAAGTACTGATTTCTTATTACACAAAGCAAAGTAAGTATTGATTTCTTATTACATAAAGTAAATTAAGGACTGGTTTCTTATTAAACAAAGTAAGGTAATTACTGATTTCTTATTGAACATAGTAAAGTTTTCATTAAACTCTCTTTGTAACAAAAATAAAATAAGTACTGATTTCTCATCAAAGAAAATAAAGGAAGTACTGTATTGTTTTAACTAACTTTCTTCAGTCTTCACCACAGTATATATGTATTATTAATAAAAATATATGGAAATTCCTTTAGACTCACATTGGTACAAAGATAAGTCATATAGGTAAATATGTAGATCTATAATGGTTGCCTGTCGAAGTGAAATTGCTTTGTAATTTTACTACGTGGCTTCATATATAAACAAACAATTGTTTTGTGAAACAATTATAATACAATAATAAGATGAAATTCAGATAGTACGTTATTCTTATCATATGCCAATATACGTGATTCGAATGTATACTGTTATTCACTTCCGCTATCTGCACCCCTGGATTATATTATGGCAAGTAAGGAAGATCACTAACTATTAGATTGGTGTCAATAAATTCCTAACCAACTGTTCATCTGACCATAGATCATAGAGGAACTTAGTACAAAGTCAGTCAAATTTACGATAAGGCGACGTCGAAATTCGTTTATTTACCAAAAGGATCCAACTAGTCCAAAAGGCGGTGGTGACCGAGCTGTCAATTTCGCCCTGTCATATTCCAGGAGTGCAGAGAGCGGATATACATATTCCTAGAAGGGTATCGAGGACTTTAGCTCGATCGGTTGAGCTAAAGTCAAGAGAAGGTCTCTCTAGCCGAGCGGTATATTGCGACTAGTATTTACCAGGGTTACAGTTATGACAAAGAAAATATTTCAGCATGTACATGTATTGTAAATGACATCTTAATATGGGATACTAAGAGGTCATTGTTAGTCGCTTAACAAGGTGTCCCTACACAGTATGCGACAAATCGTATGAAGTAACAGTAGGGATCATGGTATGGCTTTTTTGTGTCGTCTTTAAAGAAGTAAAATAATAAATAGAACGTATTGTTGAAACTCTTCTAGATCGATCAAGACGACATAATTTTACGTCCCAGACACAAGTGAAATTTGGTGCGAACATAAATCTATTGTGACGTCACTGTTACTGTTTTGCT
Organism: Pecten maximus; assembly: GCF_902652985.1. Taxonomy (NCBI): domain Eukaryota; kingdom Metazoa; phylum Mollusca; class Bivalvia; order Pectinida; family Pectinidae; genus Pecten; species Pecten maximus. The sequence continues at coordinate 45,065,927 of NC_047023.1, read as the reverse complement.
GGTGCAGACGACAAAAAATGGCAGACCCTGAGCCCCACCTTAGTATGATGTAAAAGAAATGTCTTAGAGGATACGAGTTCGGGTGTCATCTGTCGACAACACTATCAGACGAGATTGCCCTGGAGATACGGCAATAATCTATAACTATGATCTTTTATCAGTAAAGGTGTTGAGACGAGGTTTATAACTCGATACTGCAATCTCTTGTCATGACCTTGTTTTTAAGGTAACAGGCACATCATATATGAGGACGGGTATTTATATAAGACCGTTGTCCAGGGGGATTTCGATAGACAAATCAAGGGGTACACCAATAATCAGGGTCATATGAGGACGGGGGTCTACGGTTACACCAATAATCAGGGTCATATGAGGACGGGGGTCTACGGTTACACCAATAATTAGGGTCAGATGAGGACGGGGGTCTACGGTTACACCAATAATCAGGGTCATATGAGGACGGGGGTCTAGGGTTACACCAATAATCAGGGTCATATGAGGACGGGGGTCTACGGTTACACCAATAATTAGGGTCATATGAGGACGGGGGTCTACGGTTACACCAATAATCAGTGTCATATGAGGACGGGGGTCTAGGGTTACACCAGTAATCAGGGTCATATGAGAACGGGGGTCTAGGGTTACACCAATAATCAGGGTCATATGAGGACGGAGGTCTACGGTTACACCAATAATTAGGGTCATATGAGGACGGGGGTCTACGGTTACACCAATAATCAGGGTCATATGAGGAAGGGGGTCTAGGGTTACACCAATTGTCAGTCATATGGGAACGGGGGTCTAGGGTTACACCGAAAGTCAAGGTCATATGAGGACGGGGATCTACGGTTACACCAGTTGTCAGAGTCATATGAGAACGGGGGTCTAGGGTTACACCAAAGTCAAGGTCATATGAGGACCGGTGTCTAGGGTTACACCAATAATTAGGGTCAGATGAGGACGGGGGTCTACGGTTACACCAATTGTCAGAGTCATATGAGGACCGGTGTCTAGGGTTACACCAGTAATCAGGGTCATATGAGAACGGGGGTCTAGGGTTACACCAATAATTAGGGTCATATGAGGACGGGGGTCTACGGTTACACCAATAATCAGGGTCATATGAGGACGGGGGTCTACGGTTACACCAATAATCAGGGTCATATGAGGACGGGGGTCTACAGTTACACCAGTAATCAGGGTCATATGAGGACGGGGGTCTAGGGTTACACCAATAATTAGGGTCATATGAGGACGGGGGTCTACGGTTACACCAATAATCAGGGTCATATGAGGACGGGGGTCTACGGTTACACCAATAATCAGGGTCATATGAGGACGGGGGTCTAGGGTTACACCAATAATTAGGGTCATATGAGGACGGGGGTCTACGGTTACACCAATAATCAGGTTCATATGAGGACAGGGGTCTAGGGTTACACCAACTATCTGTCATATGAGAACGGGGGTCTAGGGTTACACCGAAAGTCAAGGTCATATGAGGACCGGGCGGTGTCTAGGGTTACACCAATAATCAGGGTCATATGAGGACGGGGGTCTACGGTTACACCAATAATCAGGGTCATATGAGGACGGGGGTCTAGGGTTACACCAACTATCTGTCATATGAGAACGGGGGTCTAGGGTTACACCGAAAGTCAAGGTCATATGAGGACCGGGCGGTGTCTAGGGTTACACCAATAATCAGGGTCATATGAGGACAGGTGTCTACGGTTACACCAGTAACAGGATCATATAAGGCTGGTTTCGGGGGGTACTCAAATAGTCAGGGTCATAGAAGGTCGGTTTCTAGGGTTGCACCAATTGCCAGTGTCATAGAAGGTCGGTTTCTAGGGGTACACCAATAGTCAGGGTCATAAAAGGTCGGTTTCTAGGGGTATACCAATAGTAGGGGTCATAGAAGGTCGGTTTCTAGGGGTATACCAATAGTCAGGGTCATAGAAGGTCGGTTTCTAGGGGTACACCAATAGTCAGGTTTATAAAAGGTCGGTTTCTAGGGGTACACCAATATTCAGGGACAAAGAGAGCCGGTTTCTAGACGTACACAAATAGTCAGGGTCATAGGTCGGTTTCTAGGGAGACACCAATAGGCAGGGTCATAGAAGGCCGGTTTCTAGAGGTACACATATAGTCAGGGTCATAAAAGGTTGGTTTCTAGGGTTACACCAATAGTCAGGGTCATAGAAGGTCGGTTTCTAGGGTTGCACCAATTGCCAGTGTCATAGAAGGTCGGTTTCTAGGGTTGCACCAATTGCCAGTGTCATAGAAGGTCGGTTTCTAGGGGTACACCAATAGTCAGGGTCATAAAAGGTCGGTTTCTAGGGGTATACCAATAGTCAGGGTCATAGAAGGTCGGTTTTTAGGGGTACACCAATAGTCAGGTTTATAAAAGGTCGGTTTCTAGGGGTACACCAATATTCAGGGACAAAGAGAGCCGGTTTCTAGACGTACACAAATAGTCAGGGTCATAGGTCGGTTTCTAGGGAGACACCAATAGGCAGGGTCATAGAAGGCCGGTTTCTAGAGGTACACATATAGTCAGGGTCATAAAAGGTTGGTTTCTAGGGTTACACCAATAGTCAGGTTCATGAAAGGATGGTTTCTAGGGGTACACCAATAGTCAGGGTCATAGAAGGTCGGTTTCTAGGGAGACACCAATAGTCAGGTTCATAGAAGGTCGGTTTCTAGAGGTAAACAAATAGTCGGGGTCGTAGAAGGTCGGTTTCTAGGGGTACACCAATAGTCAGGGTCATAGAAAGCCGGTTTCTAGGGGTACACCAATAGTCGGGGTCATAGAAGGTCGGTTTCTAGGGGTACACCAATAGTCGGGGTCATAGAAGGTCGGTTTCTAGGGGTACACCAATAGGTCAGGGTCATAGAAGGTCAGTTTCTAGGGAGACACCAATAGTCTGGGTCATAAAAGGTCGGTTTCTTGAGGTACATACACCAATAATCAGGGTCATAGAAAGTCAGTTTCTAGGGATACATCAATAGTCGGGGTCATAGAAGGTCGGTTTCTAGGGTACACCAATAGTCAGTGTCATAGAAGGTCGGTTTCTAGGGAGACACCAATAGTCAGTGTCATAGAAGGTTGTTTTCTAGGGTACACCAATAATCAGGGTCATATGAGGACAGGTGTCTACGGTTACACCAGTAATCAGGATCATATAAGGCCGGTTTCGGGGGGTACTCAAATAGTCAGGGTCGTAGAAGGTCGGTTTCTAGGGTTGCACCAATTGCCAGTGTCATAGAAGGTCGGTTTCTAGGGGTACACCAATAGTCAGGGTCATAAAAGGTTGGTTTCTAGGGGTATACCAATAGTAGGGGTCATAGAAGGTCGGTTTCTAGGGGTATACCAATAGTCAGGGTCATAGAAGGTCGGTTTCTAGGGGTACACCAATAGTCAGGTTTATAAAAGGTCGGTTTCTAGGGGTACACCAATATTCAGGGACAAAGAGAGCCGGTTTCTAGACGTACACAAATAGTCAGGGTCATAGGTCGGTTTCTAGGGAGACACCAATAGGCAGGGTCATAGAAGGCCGGTTTCTAGAGGTACACATATAGTCAGGGTCATAAAAGGTTGGTTTCTAGGGTTACACCAATAGTCAGGTTCATGAAAGGACGGTTTCTAGGGGTACACCAATAGTCAGGGTCATAGAAGGTCGGTTTCTAGGGAGACACCAATAGTCAGGTTCATAGAAGGTCGGTTTCTAGAGGTAAACAAATAGTCGGGGTCGTAGAAGGTCGGTTTCTAGGGAGACACCAATAGTCAGGGTCATAGAAGGTCGGTTTCTAGGGGTACACCAATAGTCAGGGTCATAGAAAGCCGGTTTCTAGGGGTACACCAATAGTCGGGGTCATAGAAGGTCGGTTTCTAGGGGTACACCAATAGTCGGGGTCATAGAAGGTCGGTTTCTAGGGGTACACCAATAGGTCAGGGTCATAGAAGGTCAGTTTCTAGGGATACATCAATAGTCGGGGTCATAGAAGGTCGGTTTCTAGGGTACACCAATAGTCAGTGTCATAGAAGGTCGGTTTCTAAGGAGACACCAATAGTCAGTGTCATAGAAGGTTGGTTTCTAGGGTTCACCAATAGTCAGTGTCATAGAAGGCCGGTTTTTAGGGAGACACCAATAGTCAGGGGTCATAGAAGGCACAGCTGTACAGTTGAAACTTGCACATGCATATTTCATTAAAAAAAAAGATTAGTTTTAAACCTTACTTAGATATCCTGGTGAGCGAGTGGGACCCTTTATGACTCTTGTTAAGATTTGTAAATACAAAATTATTTATCTATATCAATATGTTTATTTTTAGATAAAGCAATGGATTAGACTGAAGATCAGACATGGGTATTTATATCTAGACTATTATTCAATAATGAATAACATGTAACATGGGCACTTTTGCAAAAAAAAAAAAAAAAAAAAAAAAAATTATTTCATCCAATTTCTTAAACACTAATTTTCTTTGATAGTTTCTCAATTTTCCAATGTATATATCTAAAAAAGTAAATTTCTAAATATTTTTTCCGTATCGAAATATAAGATTCAAGAAATATCAGATCTATAATGATGTAAACATTTCTAATCATTAAATGTTAAGACCAAAAGGAAGATCCTCACGGGAGATCCCATCGGAAACATAACAGGAAGCGCAAAACCAGTTCTCCTAAACTGGAGCGGAAGAAGATTGCTATCGCACAAAATGCAAGGGTGGATGAAAAACAGCCAAAGGATGGCCGGACAGAGGATGACTTCCATGAAATTACTCATTCAGCATGCGGAAGCGATGAGGATAGTCAAACTGTCCTAACGGGTACGCAACAAATAATTACTAATGACAGCATTGGTAGATTGAAGGTTCGGAGTATGAGGATGCATGTGTGAGGGTATGTGTGAGGGTATATATGTGGGGGTATATGTGTGAGGGTATATATGTGGGGGTATATGTGTGTGAGGGTGTATGTGTGAGGGTATATGTGTGAGGATGCATGTGTGAGGGTATATGTGTGAGGGTATATGTGTGGGGGTATATATGTGGGGGTATATGTGTGAGGGTATATGTGTGAGGGTATATATGTGAGGGTATATGTGTGAGGGTGTATGTGTGGGGGTATATGTGTGAGGGTGTATGTGTGGGGGTATATATGTGGGGGTATATGTGTGAGGGTATATGTGTGAGGGTGTATGTGTGGGGGTATATGTGTGAGGGTGTATGTGTGGGGGTATATGTGTGAGGGTGTATGTGTGGGGGTATATGTGTGGGGGTGTATGTGTGAGGGTATATGTGTGAGGGTATATATGTGGGGGTATATGTGTGAGGGTGTATGTGTGAGGGTATATGTGTGAGGGTGTATGTGTGTGAGGGTGTATGTGTGGGGGTATAAGGGTGAGGATGTATGTGTGATATACATGTGTGAGGGTGTATGTGTGGGGGTATATGTGTGGGGGTATAAGGTGTGAGGGTGTATGTGTGGGGGGTATATATGTGGGGGTATATGTGTGTGAGGGTGTATGTGTGGGGGTATATGTGGGGGATATGTGTGAGGGTGTATGTGTGGGGGTATAAGGGTGAGGATGTATGTGTGATATACATGTGTGAGGATGTATGTGTGGTGGGTATATGTGTGGGGGTATAAGGGTGAGGATGTATGTGTGAGGGTATATGTGTGGGGGTATATGTGTGAGGATGTATGCGTGGGGGTATATGTGTGGGGGTATAAGGGTGAGGATGTATGTGTGAGGGTATATGTGTGGGGGTATATGTGTGAGGATGTATGCGTGGGGGTATATGTGTGGGGGTATATATGTGGGGGTATATATGTGGGGGTATATGTGTGGGGTTATATGTGTGAGGATGTACGTGTGGGGGTATATGTGTGGGGGTATATATGTGGGGGTATATGTGTGAGGGTGTATGTGTGGGGGTATATATGTGGGGGTATATGTGTGAGGGTGTATGTGTGGGGGTATATGTGTGGGGGTATATGTGTGAGGGTATATGTGTGGGGGTATATGTGTGGGGGTATATATGTGGGGGTATATGTGTGAGGGTATATGTGTGGGGGTATATGTGTGGGGGTATATGTGTGAGGGTGTATGTGTGGGGGTATATGTGTGGGGTATATGTGTGATGGTATATGTGTGAGGATGTATGTGTGGGGGTATAAAGGTGATGGTGTATGTGTGAGGGTATATGTGTGAGGATGTATGTGGGGAGCGGGCTGTAGTGGCCGAGTGGTTATGGTGTCCCGAGACTTTATCACTTGCCCTCCACCTCTGTGTTACGAGTTCGAACCATACGTGGGGCAGTTACCTGGTACTGACCGTAAGGTGTTTTTTCTCCAGGTACACCAGTTTTCCTCCGACGTACTTAAATGACACTGGCTGTTAAGAGGACGTTAAACCTAAAAAAAACAACAAAAAAACAACAAAAAACCAAACCCGTAATTGGGATACAAGATTAAGGTTGTAGTGTGGAGATATATGGGTGAGACATATATGTGAGGATGTATGTGTGAGGGTATATGTGTGAGAATGTATGTGTGAGGATGTATGTGTGGGGGTGTATGTGTGAGGGTGTATGTGTGATGGTGTATGTGTGTGAGGATGTATGTATGAGGATATATATGTGAGGATGTATGTGTGGGGGTATAAGGGTGAGACATATGTGTGAGGATGTATGTGTGAGGATATATGTGTGAGGATGTATGTATGGGGTATAAGGGTGAGGATGTATGTGTGATGGTGTATGTATGAGGATATATGTGTGGGGTTATAAGTGTGGGGGTGTATGTATGATGGTGTATGTGTGTGAGGATGTATGTATGAGGATATAGATGTGTGAGGATGTATGTGTGAGGATATATATGTGAGGATGTATGTATGGGGTATAAGGGTGAGGATGTATGTGTGATGGTGTATGTATGAGGATATATGTGTGGGGGTATATGTGTGGGGGTGTATGTATGAGGATATATATGTGAGGATGTATGTATGAGGATATAGATGTGAGGATGTATGTATGAGGATATATATGTGTGAGGATGTATTTATGTTGATACATGGGTGAGATATACATGTGAGAAACAGGTGTGAGGATACATATGTGAAGATACATGTGTTAGGATATATGAGTGAGGACGTATGTGAGGATACATATGTGAGGATACTATAATATCAACACATGGAAATTACTTGTTGTCTGATGAAATTAATATCAACATTCTGAATGCCGTTCAAAAATACATTAAAGATAGTAAGATATTTGATTAAACTCAAAATTAACCATACTTATTCAAATGTTATTTTCTAGACCCAGACTCATTCAATTAGTTTTTGGTTATTATTTTACCTGTATTTACATATATTCTATATTGTTCATATTCTTGGTATAAGAATGTGGTGAACCTGCGACCTGCTTCAAAAGTCAGCTGATCCCTGAATATCTCTGATTGATTGATTTAATTCAAAACTAGTATATTCAACTAGAATCTTTTTATTCCAGAGTATAATTACACAGTTTGTTATATCTAACATATGAAAGCTTTGCTTGGATGCAGGGGCATTCAGTCTGAATCTAGCACACTAAGATGGATGGCTACAGAAGGAGGAGTAAGACATTTTATGCCTGAACATCTATAGTGCTGCTGGATTTAAGGCTGGGCGCCAATCCTGTATCTAAGCAATAGCTATTAACTGAGAACAAAATCTTTTTATAACTCTGTAACATGATCATAATTTGACAAAGGATATACTAGAACCTTATTACCTCCCTTTTCCACTAATTGTTAGTTCTTTTTATAATTACCTCCCTTTGACCATATATAAAAATCAATATATTCATAAAACAAATTTCATCTCCATAGATATTTCATCTCCATTGACTTAATTTATATACATATTTCTTATACTTTTTCACTTTCAATTGTTTTAGTTTAATTCTACTATTGTTCTGTTTGTATTGGGGAAGACTTATATAGGCCAAGCCTGCTGTCAAACCCATTTGTATAAATGTTATACAATAAAATATGTTGAAATGAAATGAGGATACATGTGTGAGGATACATGTGTGAGCACTTTATGTGAGGATACATGTGTGAGCACTTTATGTGAGGATACATGTTTGAGCACTTTATGTGAGGATACATGTTTGAGGATACATGTGTGAGCACTTTATGTGAGGATACATGTGTGAGTACTATATGTGAGGATACATGTGTGAGCACTTTATGTGAGGATACATGTGTGAGGACGTATTTGTGTGGATACATGTGTGAGGAATCATGTGTGATATACATGTGTGAGGATGAATGTGTGAGGATTGAGGTGTTTATAGGACAAGCAAGTGTGTTTCTAAATTATCTGAAGTTACTTTTAAATAATGTGGCTTAAACAATTCTGATTGTAGTATAAAAACAAATCGACCGAGATTAGAAAATTTTGAATGAATATCTGTATAAACATGTATATTATAATGAACTATATTTTATAAAGATACTTCCAATTTGTTATAATCGACTATTATGTCAAGATTGAATTATTTGTTTTTGAAATAGCAACATTATAAATATTATGGTTTAATTTTTGAAGGCTGGTACTCGGATTCATCAGATTCCGACCATGAAATGGACCAGCCGTCACTTCTGGAACAGCTTAAGACCATCCTGGATAATTATCAAGACGCCCAAATCATCCGGGTAAGTTTCATTATTAATAACTGGACAAATATCAAGGCACCCGAATCATCCGGGTAAATTTTGTTATTAATAACTGGACAAATATCAAGGCGCCCGAATCCTCCGGGTAAGTTTCGTTATTAATAACTGGACAAATATCAAGGCGCCCGAATCCTCCGGGTAAGTTTCGTTATTAATAACTGGACAAATATCAAGGCGCCCGAATCCTCCGGGTAAGTTTCGTTATTAATAACTGGACAAATATCAAGGCGCCCGAATCATCCGGGTAAATTTTGTTATTAATAACTGGACAAATATCAAGGCGCCCGAATCCTCCGGGTAAGTTTCGTTATTAATAACTGGACAAATATCAAGGCGCCCGAATCCTCCGGGTAAGTTTCGTTATTAATAACTGGACAAATATCAAGGCGCCCGAATTATCCGGGTAAGTTTTGTTATTAATAACTGGACAAATATCAAGGCGCCCGAATCATTCAGGTAAATTTTGTTTTCCATACTGGACAAATATCAGGATGACTAAAACATCAGGGTAAGTTAAGTTTTTAGCTCACCTGCCCGAAGGGCAAGTGAGATTATGCCGTGGTGCGGCGTCCTTCGTCCGTCCGTCAGGCTGACAGGCCTCAATTTTTAGCCAACCATCATCAGATGGTGGGCTATTCAAATGGCCTTGCGTCCGTGGTCCGTCCATCCCTCCGTCCGTCCGTAAACAATTCTTGTTATCGCTAATCCTCAGAAAGTACTGAAGGGATCTTTCTCAAATTTCATATGTAGGTTTCCCTTGGTGCCTAGTTATGCATATTGCATTTTGAGACCAATCGGAAAATAACATGGCCGACAGGCAGCCATCTTGGATTTTGACAATTGAAGTTTGTTATCGCTATTTCTCAGAAAATACCAAAGGTATCTTTCTCAAATTTCATAAGTAGGTTCCCCTCGGTGCTTAGTTATACATATTGCATTTCCAGACTAATCGGAAAATAACATGGCCGACAGGCAGCCATCTTGGATTTTGACAATTGAAGTTTGTTATCGCTATTTCTCAGAAAGTGCTAAATGGATCTTTCTCAAATTTCATACATAGGTTCCCCTTGGTGCCAAGTTATGCATAATGCATTTTGAGACCAATCGGAAAATAACATGGCCGACAGGCAGCCATCTTGGATTTTGACAATTGAAGTTTGTTATCGCTTTTTCTTAGAAAGTACTAAAGATTTCTTTCTCAAATTTCATATGTAGGTTCCCCTTGGTCCCTAGTTATACATATTGCATTTTGAGATCAATCAGAAAACAACATGGCCGACAGGCAGCCATCTTGGATTTTGACAATTGAAGTTTGTTGTCGCTATTTCTCAGAATGTAGTGAAGGGATCTTTCTCAAATTTCATATGAAGGTTTCCCATGGTCTGTAGTTATGCATATTGCATTTTGGGACCAGTCGGATAATAACATGGCCGACAGGCAGCCATCTTGGATTTTGACAATTGAAGTTTGTTATCGCTATTTCTTAGAAAGTACTAAAGGGATCTTTCTCAAATTTCATACATAGGTTCCCCTTGTTTGAAAAGTACTAGAGGGATGTTTTTCAATTTACACAGATTAGTAGGAGGAAGTGAAAAATAGAGAAAAGATCAATCTGACATGGAACCTATAAAGATCATTCAATGGTGGGCGCCAAGATCCTTGTGGGGTCTCTTGTTTCATTTAAACAACCGCTTCCCAATAACCAAGATGCCCAGGGACTTGATATAAGGCCTGTAGCATCCTGGGCTAAAAAGCTAAAATGTTTGCTAAAATGAATGACCTTGACCTTCATTCAAGGTCACATGGGTCAAATAGGCTATAATTTTCAACCGACTTCTCAATAACCAAGAGGCCCAGGGACTTGATATTGGACCTGTAACATGCTGGGGTGAAGGGCTACAGAGTCTGTTCAAACAAATGACCTTGACCTTCATTCAAGGTCACAATGGTCAAATAGGCTATAATCTTCACACGACTTCTTCTCAATAACCAAGAGGCCCAGGGACTTGATACTGGGCCTGTAACATGCTGGGGTGAAGGGCTACAAAGTCTGTTTAAACAAATGACCTTGACCTTCATTCAGGTCACAATGGTCAAATAGGATATGATCTTCAAACGACTTTTTCTCAATAACTAAGAGCCCCCCCCCCCCCCAAAAAAAAAAAGCTGGGGTAAAGGGTACTAATTTTTTTCAAATGAATAACCTTGACCTACATTCAAGGTCACAGGGGTAAAATCGGCTTAAATCTGTAAACAATAAACGATAAACGATAGCCAAGAGTCTCCAAGACCTGATATTAGGCCAATAGTATGCTGAAATGAAGGACTGAAAAATTTATTGATATGAATAAACCTAGCTTATTCTGATATTTGAATAAAAAGTATCTGTAGAAATGACCTCAATCAACTTCAAAGTTGCTGTAGTGCCAGATGAGTGATACAGGCCCAGCCTCTTGTTAAATTTATGTTGGCATAAGGGTTGCTTACCTTTAAGAAGCTTCATTCTATCCGCAAATGACTGTCATTTATGTAAAATTGTCAATTATAAAGGTAACGTTTAATGACGTTTGTTGTTATTCATGGAGAATGTATGAAGGAATATTTTAAATGCCTTTTGTAAGTGAAATTTGTAATACTTTTGTGGGAAAGAACCTACTACAAAACAACGAAAATAACGTGCTCAGGAATTTAACACGCACACATCTATAGTATATTATAATGAACTAGTAATTTGTTCTGTGTTTCTTTGTCTTCTCACATGAGCTTCTTCTGCACCTGTTATATGTTTCAACATACTTATACCTGTTCACTTTAGTAAAAGAAAAAAAAAACTTAACAAAAAGATCTTAGATATTTAACATATACCTCACAGGAACTGATTCAAAATGCCGATGACGCAAAAGCCACAGAGATGAAGGTTACATATGTAAAAGATGGTCAGATGAATAACCCGCGACAGCACAAGCTGAACGGATGTTATTCAGAATATTTCAGGGTAAGTGGTTAGATCAAAATGGATTGAGAACAAAGCTACAACATATTAAGTATGTCTAATGCATCCTTTGCAAGCAGGCCACTCCTCAAACAACATTCATTCTAACTACTGATATAAAACAACACTCGTTTTGATCCCTGATAGGAAACAACACTCATGTTGACTACTGACATGAAACAACACTCATGTTGACTACTGATATAAAACAACACTCACTTTGACTACTGACATGAAACAACACTCATTTTGACTACTGATATAAAACAACACTCATTTTGACTACTGATATAAAACAACACTCACTTTGACTACTGACATGAAACAACACTCATTTTGATCCCTGATAGGAAACAATTAACGCTCATTTTGATCCCTGATATAAAACAACACTCATGGCAAGTCTGCATGACATTGGGTTTAAAGAGCAATGTCTATAACCCGCTCATAGTAAGATATATAAGGTATGAAATATGTGACAAAATTACTGTTGGTTGAAATAAACACTGCTTGATTTCAGAATATTATGCAATATATATTGAATTTCATTGATAGTACCGCAGGGTTTTGATGAAAAACGATTTTATTCACTTTCAAATATCATAAACACCTTTTGTTAATGATATCTAAATATGTATATAACACCTGGGTTACATAAATAACATTGTATCAGGCCATCATGCAGGATACAAGAATGAAAATGAGAATGAGAATCCTGCTAAATAATAGTAAACTGATTTTAAGGAATTAAAGACCGAAATGGTAATAGCTGTTAAAAACTTATGTATTGTAGATATGTAACAATTCATCCTTAATAAACGTGAATATTGCTCAATGTAACAAATACAATATGTGTGTGTTGATGATATTATGTAATAGATTTATAGTGACTACTATGGAAAATAGAAAATAATTAGCACTCGTACACAATGACAGCGTTCATAAATTGAATATATATATATTATGTATTTTTACATTACAAAGTAAGAGATAGTTTGCAGAGATACATAGTGATATGTATATGTGTATATATATATGCTACCTGGTACTTTGTATTAATATTACTTTACTATTGAATGATAATTATATGCATATGATCATAGTGACAGTATACATATATGTTGTTTTTTGATATTCTCAATAAGTGTATATTTACTATGGTACACAAGAAATATTTGTCAGCGGTACATAGCGACACTAATTATGTATGTTAGCAACATCAAGGTATGCATGGTCAATGTGAACCATTACACAGATTGACTATATAGCTGACAGACGGTAATAAGGATGGACAGACGGTAATAAGGATGGACAGACGGTAATAAGGATGGACAGACGGTAATAAGGATGAACAGACGGTAATAAGGCTGGACAGATCGTAATAAGGATGGACAGATGGTAATAAGGATGGACAGACGGTAATAAGGATGGACAGATGGTAATAAGGATGGACAGACGGTAATAAGGATGGACGGATGGTAATAAGGATGGACAGACGGTAATAAGGATGGACAGACGTTAATAAGGATGACATACGGTAATAAGGATGGACAGATGGTAATAAGGATGGACAGATGGTAATAAGGATGGACAGACGGTAATAAGGATGGACAGACGGTAATAAGGTTGGACATATGGTAATAAGGATGGACAGACGATAATAAGGATGGACAGACGGTAATAAGGATGGACAGACGGTAATAAGGATAGACAGACGATAATAAGGAATAAGGATGGACAGACGGTAATAAGGATGTAAACACGGTAATAAGGATGGACAGACGGTAATAAGGATGGACAGATGGTAATAAGGATGGACAGACGGTAATAAGGATGGTCAGACGGTAATAAGGATGGACAGACGGTAATAAGGATGGACAGACGGTAATAAGGATGGACGGACGGTAATAAGGATGGACAGATGGTAATAAGGATGAACTGACGGTTATGAGGACAGACAGACGGTAATAAGGATGGGCAGACGGTAATAAGGATGGACAGATGGTAGACGGTAATAAGGATGGGCAGACGGTAATAAGGATGGACAGATGGTAATAAGGAATAAGGATGGACAGACGATAATAAGGATGGACAGACGGTGATAAGGATGGACAGACGGTTATAAGGATGGACGGATGGTAATAAGGATGGGCAGACGGTAATAAGGACGGACAGACGGTAATAAGGATGGACAGACGGTAATAAGGATGGACAGACGGTAATAAGGATAGACAGACGGTAATAAGGATGGACAGATGGTAATAAGGATGGACAGACGATAAGAAGGATAGACAGATGGTAATAAGGATGGACAGACGGTAATAAGGATGGACAAATGGTAATAAGGATAGACAGACGGTAATAAGGATGAACAGACGGTAATAAGGATGGACAGACGGTAATAAGGATGGACAGACGGTAATAAGGATGGACAGACGGTAATAAGGATGGACAGACGGTAATAAGGATGGACAGACGGTAATAAGGATGGACAGATGGTAATAAGGATGGACAGACGGTAATAAGGATGGACGGATGGTAATAAGGATGGACAGACGGTAATAAGGATGGACAGACGTTAATAAGTACGGACAGACGGTAATAATAATAGATGGTAATAAGGATGGATGGACGGTAATAAGGATGGACGGACGGTAATAAGGATGGGCGGATGGTAATAAGGATGGACAGACGATAATAAGGATGGACAGACAGAGTGATTACATATCTACCTTAATTCAATGTATTCCATTTACTTGTAGATGGTAAATCTTTATTTGTATAGGTATAGTTTTAGCAATCAGAAATAAGATTTTTTTTTCAGATATTTTGCTAAAATAGCTTGTTATAGATATAGATCTATATATATAATTATTTACTTCATTATGAGAGCCATTAACCTTACAAATAGCATAAACATTAGATATTTTCTAACTGTCAGGTATTATCCCTTCCTGTGAGATTTTATTAATAAGTAAATATAATGGTAAGGCTAGGCTTGATTTCTATGGGTAAGATTCTATCAGGACCAGATGGTTTATTTTCATTTAGTATACTTAATTGATCATATACATCCTGTTGTGTTACATGAATATTATCAAGTGTAGATTGTGGTTGAAGATTATCATTTTCAAAAGTATGAGGGTTAGGTTGATTTGCAGAAGATGTAGCTATAGAAGTGAAGTAATAATTTAGTATTTCTGCTTTCTGAGTTGGATGGTAAATAGATTGGTCAGTGGTTGAGAGAGGAGGTATATCTTTATTATTGATGCCAGTGACAGTTTAGGCTATTTTCCACCATTTTCTTGGGGGTAGTGATTTGTTAGCAAGAGAGGAGTGTACATTTTCAAAGTAATCAAATTTAGCTTTCTGTATAAAAACAGAAAAAAAATCAATCATTGTAACGAATACTGTATCAAAACAATAAAAAACAATAATATCATTGTAACAAATACTGTATTAACACCGTAAAAAACAATAATATCATTGTAACGAATACTGTATCAAAACAGTAAAACATAATAATATCATTGTAACAAGTACTGTATTAACACGTAAAAAACAATAATATCATTGTAACGAATACTGTATTAACACCGTAAAAAACAATAATATCATTGTAACGAATACTGTATTAACACCGTAAAAAACAATAATATCATTGTAACGAATACTGTATTAACACCGTAAAAAACAATAATATCATTGTAACGAATACTGTATTAACACCGTAAAAAACAATAATATCATTGTAACGAATACTGTATCAAAACAGTAAAACATAATGATATCATTGTAACGAATACTGTATCAAAACAGTAAAAACAATAATATTGTAACGAATACTGTATTAGCACCGTAAAAATAATAATATCATTGTAACAAATACTGTATTAACACCGTAAAAAACAATAATATCATTGTAACGAATACTGTATTAACACCGTAAAAAACAATAATATCATTGTAACGAATACTGTATCAAAACAGTAAAACATAATAATATCATTGTAACGAATACTGTATCAAAACAGTAAAACATAATAATATCATTGTAACAAATACTGTATTAACACCGTAAAAAACAATAATATCATTGTAACGAATACTGTATTAACACCGTAAAAAACAATAATATCATTGTAACAAATACTGTATTAACACCGTAAAAAACAACAATATCATTGTAACAAATATTGTATCAAAACAGTAAAACATAATAATATCATTGTAACAAGTACTGTATTAACACCGTAAAAAACAATAATATCATTGTAACAAATACAGTATCAAAACAATAAAAAACAATAATATCATTGTAACAAATACTGTATCAAAACAATAAAAACTAGATTTGATCAAGATCAAAACACGGGATTTCCAACAAGAAAATGATCGCTGACATGTTCTCATTCTGACGAACGCTTTTGTACGTTTTACCTACGATTTCTCTTCGTTTTCTCCTCGTTTTCTATTCGATTTCTCTTCACTTCCCTTCTTTAACCGATCAGTTGACCTTCTAACGTTGGAGACATCTTTAAAATAACCTTTTTCTTTCACATAGGATTAAAATAAACCGGTTTAAAAGAATTAGAATTTTTAGATTTTGTATCATTTGACCTCCGTGAATCGTGTATCTCGTACCTTGTATCGTGTTAACTGTACCTGTATCTCGTACCTTGTATCGTGTTTACTGTACCTGTATCTCGTACCTTGTATCATGTTAACTGTACCTGTATCACGTACCTTGTATCGTGTTTACTGTACCTGTATCTCGCACCTTGTATCGTGTTAACTGTACCCTGTATCTCGCACCTTGTATCGTGTTTGCTGTACCTGTATCTCGTACCTTGTATCGTGTTACCTGTACTTGTATATCATACCTTGTATCGTGTTTACTAAACCGTGAATCGGGTATCTCGTACCTTCTATCGTGTTAACTGTACCCTGTATCTCGTACCTTGTATCGTGTTTACTATACTGTGAATCGTGTATCTCGTACCTTGTATCTCGTACCTTGCATCGGGTTTACTAAACCGTGAATCGTGTATCTCGTACCTTGTATCTTGTTTACTGTACTGTGAATCGTTTATCTCGTACCTTGTATCGTGTTTACTCTACTGTGAATCCCGTTCCATGTATCGTGTATCCCGTACTGTATCATGTATCCTGTAACATTTATCGTCTATCCCGTCCAACAAGAAAATGATCGCTGACATGTTCTCGTTCTGACGAACGCTTTTGTACGTTTTACCTTACGATTCTCTTCGTTTTCTATTCGTTTTCTCTTCGCTTCCCTTCTTTAACCTATCAGTTGACTTTCTAACGTTGCAAACATCTTTAAAATAACGTTTTCTTTCACATACGATGAAAATATTTTGAAAATTTGAAATTTTCGATTTTTGATCATTTGACCTTTGTGACCTTGAGCGGAGGTCAACATCAATGAAAAGCAATTAAGTTTGTAGCCCTTTGTCCAAGCTATCACTGTACCAAAAATTAAATCTGTATGTGTAAAGATATAGGAGTAAAAGGAAATTTAGTGCATTTTTGGGACAAATTTGAATTTTGCGGGAAAACCAACATTTTTCAAAGTGCCATTTCTACGTCATTTTTTATCGCACGACCATAAAACTTGCACCGTTTGTCATGATTAATCATGCGCTTTCCGATTCATATAAAAAAATTAGTAATTTTGAATTTTAAACTTTTTGACCTTGATTTGACCTCATGCTTAGACCTTGACCTTGAGATATTTTTTGATAACATGTATAAGAAAAAAGTTAGTGCCGACCATGATCTACAAGATGCACTGATTGTTCAGGGAATAAAACGAACAGAAAAAGAGCCTGACTCAAAAGATTTTTTTTAAATTTTAGTTTTTTTGATATTTTGACCTTGAATGAAGGTCAAGGTCAATGAAAAATAGTATTTTTTGTAGCTACTCTAACATGCTATTGTTGTGCCAAATACCAAATCTGTAGACATGTATGCATAAATGAAGGAGCTGAAAAAAATTTAATCATTTTTTGCCGATTTTTGAATTTTGGCGGGAAAAACTTCGAAATTTTCAAAGTGCCAAATCTCCGTCATTTTTTATCCGATTATTAAAAGATTTGCACACTCCGTCTCAGTGGTTCATGCTCTTTCAAGCGAGATGAAAACAATATTTAGTTTCAGAAATTTTTTTCCGACATTTTGTTTACCCCTTCGCAAGGCCGTGACCTTGACATATTCTCTGATAACATGGCACGGATAAAAGTTAGCCCTGACCATGATCTACATAATACACTGAACGGGAACGAAATAAAACGACCCGTTACGAAGTTAAGATCGTTCAAAAAACGTCCAAAATTTTTCTATTTATAGATCTGTGAGCTTGACCGTTGAACGTATGAACATAAAACTGCACCAAGATCGACAACTTGATATTGTCTATCATGTACTAAGATATGAACGTTCTATCTGCATTCGTTGTTGAGAGATTTTGGTCACAAAAAAAGTGTTAAGAATAATGATTAAATAAGTATTTATATAATAATCCGAATGTTTATGTTAATGACCGTAGCGACTAAACAACAACTGTTCTGAATACATAATGACAAAATTAGATGATCTGACCATACGGGAACATTGTACGATGTTTACTTGCCGAAATATACGCAATTTAATTCCAATCCAAGCCGCCTCGCAGCTTCAGGTCGCCATCTTTGTTAAAATCAATGCACCTGTGCGTTTGGAAGAGTAAGTAAGTACTGCAAAGCTTCTAAATGATCTTGCGATACAAATTTTAAGATTATAATAGAAACGTATATGGATTTTAAAATAATTTGATTTAAATTACTTATGCTTTTGGTTGGCAAATAGTAGCAAGTATTTACAATGAACTTTAACGTTGTACTCAGTACTGACCACGACGCTTTTATTTAGACGTTTTCTGTTTCTTTCGCTTCATTTCATTTAAAGAATCGTTTTAGATTTCCCAGTAATTTCGCGGGAAATGAATTTGATGACGTGGGAAGACCACATGCTATAGAATCAGGCATCTATAGTCGATAAGTGGAGGTTTGGAGTGGATAACACTTCGGTCCATTAGCTGGCGTCGGTTACGTGACCCAGAAAACACGACGATAATAAAAATAGAAGACCATTGAACATTACCGGATTATTTTCGCAATTTTTGAGACACCATTGTGCTAAATTACAATGGAAAGTAACACTGATTTAATTCATAGCTATCGTATCATAAGCTATATGTACAGTGGACCCTCGATAACCTACTTTCGTTTTACAGTTTACGGATATTGTCATATAAATAATTCATCCTCTCAACCATAGTCGAATTACTTCACGGGATAGTTCTATCAAGTATATTTGTACTTCTCATGTACAGGGTGCATCTTTGTTTAAAATTGACTGGTCTGCAGGTGTGATTTGGCTACTCTCAGCAGACTCTGACCCCAGGGTCACGTTACTATTGTATCCCTTTGTAATGGATTACTACAACTTTCTACCTTCTGGAAGAGACGTGTATATGATATACCATATTTACGTGGATGGAAACTTCAGCATTTTAAATACTTTAATATATAAATACTTATAACCGGTAAGCTTGTAATAATAATAATAATAAGAAAAAGAAAATTACTGTATCAAAACAGTAGAAAACAATAATATTGTAACAAATACTGGATCAAAACAGTAAAAACAACAAAGAAGTTAAAAAAAAAACGAAAAAAAACCGTTTATGACTATGGTAAAGTGAATTGCGCCTCGCCCAACCCATAATTTTTAATTTTTTCATATTTGATTAATACTTGACAAATGATTAAGCTTACTGATGACAAATCTATTGAACTAAGTGAAAAAAACACAATGCATATTTTTCCACAAGTCTGTGTTAATGTTGCTTTACTTCCAGTCTCCCGCCTTGTGTGTATATAACGACGCAGTGTTCAACAAACAGGACTGGAAGTACATTACAAGTATCTACCGCAGCGGAAAACGTGAAGACGCTCTGAAAGTAGGCAGGTTCGGACTCGGGTTCAAGTCAGTGTTTCACATGACAGGTTTGTAATTTTTCCTGAGATTAATAGTGCCCTCTGAGATTCTTGCTAGACCAACTTTTTATACCATCGATAAAATCCTTCGAAATGTTTTCATAAAGGAAGGGTACAACAGATGGGATAGACCATGGTATTTGGTTGGTAGCATGGTGGGATGAAGGGCTACAGAGTTTTTTCAAATAAATAACATTGACAAAGGGGCCAATATCAATGAAATAACCGATAATGATATATTAGAGCTGCAACATATTGGCATGAAGGACTGAGTTAAGTTTGTGCAAATAAATGAGACTGACTTACAAGTGAAGGTAAAAGGGGTCAAATGTTTTAAAACATTATACGACCTCTTTATATAACTAGGGTTTAGGGTTTAGGGTTTATGGGGTTTGGGGTTTAAGATTAGGTTTTTTATTACTATGCTGAAATGGCAGGACACTAAGTTTGTAATAATGAATGTTAAAATGAAGATTGAAATGTGTTTAAATCTTCAAAACATATTCCGTTGAAAGGTTGGCATGGAAATCGACATAAGGTCAGTGACAGACTGGCTGTGAACCTTTAATTTCGTTCATATAAATTACTTTGACATACTTTGAAAGCGGGAACTTCTTCACAGTAACAACATTTAATTAGACATGATTTATATTCATGTTTAAATTAAGGAATACAAGGTTTGTTAAAATATGATACCTTGGTCTAACTTCACCTCAGGTCAGAGGGGTAAATCTGTTACCTTGGTCTAACTTCACCTAAGGTCAGAGGGGTAAATATGTTACATTGGTCTAACTTCACCTAAGGTCAGAGGCGTAAATATGTTACATTGGTCTAACTTCACCTAAGGTCAGAGGGGTAAATCTGTTACCTTGGTCTAACTTCACCTAAGGTCAGAGGGGTAAATCTGTTACCTTGGTCTAACTTCACCTAAGGTCAGAGGGGTAAATATGTTACATTGGTCTAACTTCACCATAGGTCAGAGGGGTAAATCTGTTACATTGGTCTAACTTCACCTCAGGTCAGAGGGGTAAATCTGTTACCTTGGTCTAACTTCACCTAAGGTCAGAGGGGTAAATATGTTACATTGGTCTAACTTCACCTAAGGTCAGAGGCGTAAATATGTTACATTGGTCTAACTTCACCTAAGGTCAGAGGGGTAAATCTGTTACCTTGGTCTAACTTCACCTAAGGTCAGAGGGGTAAATCTGTTACCTTGGTCTAACTTCACCTAAGGTCAGAGGGGTAAATATGTTACATTGGTCTAACTTCACCATAGGTCAGAGGGGTAAATCTGTTACATTGGTCTAACTTCACCTAAGGTCAGAGGGGTAAATATGTTACCTTGGTCTAACTTCACCTAAGGTCAGAGGGGTAAATATGTTACCTTGGTCTAAATTCACCTAAGGTCAGAGGGGTAAATCTGTTACATTGGTCTAACTTCACCTAAGGTCAGAGGGGTAAATCTGTTACATTGGTCTAACTTCACCTAAGGTCAGATGGGTTAATCTGTTACTTTGGTCTAAATTCACCTAAGGTCAGTGGGGTAAATCTGTTACATTGGTCTAACTTCACCTAAGGTCAGAGGGGTAAATCTGTTACATTGGTCTAACTTCACCTAAGGTCAGAGGGGTTAATCTGTTACATTGGTCTAACTTCACCTAAGGTCAGAGGGGTTAATCTGTTACATTGGTCTAACTTCACCTATACGGTCAGAGGGGTAAATATGTTACCTTGGTCTAACTTCACCTAAGGTCAGAGCGGTAAATATGTTACCTTGGTCTAACTTCACCTAAGGTCAGAGGGGTAAATCTGTTACATTGGTCTAACTTCACCTAAGGTCAGAGCGGTAAATATGTTACATTGGTCTAACCTCAACTAAGGTCAGAGGGTTTAATCTGTTACATTGGTCTAACTTCACCTAAGGTCAGAGGGGTAAATCTGTTACCTTGGTCTAACTTCACCTAAGGTCACAGGGGTAAATTTGTTACCTTGGTCTAACTTCACCTAAGGTCAGAGGGGTAAATCTGTTACATTGGTCTAACTTCACCTAAGGTCAGAGGGGTAAATATGTTACCTTGGTCTAACTTCACCTATACGGTCAGAGGGGTTAATATGTAACATTGGTCCAACTTCACCTAAGGTCAGATGGGTAAATATGACACCTTGATCTAACTTCAACTGAGGTCAGAGGGGTAAATCTGTTACCTTGGTCTAACTTCACCTAAGGTCAGAGGGGTAAATCTGTTACCTTGGTCTAACTTCACCTAAGGTCAGAGGGGTAAATCTGTTACCTTGGTCTAACTTCACCTAAGGTCAGATGGGTAAATATGTTACCTTGGTCTAACTTCACCTAAGGTCAGATGGGTAAATATGTTACCTTGGTCTAACTTCACCTAAGGTCAGATGGGTAAATATGATACCTTGGTCTAACTTCACCTAAGGTAAAAAGGGTAAATATGTTACCTTGGTCTAACTTCACCTAAGGTCAGCTGGGTAAATATGTTACCTTGGTCAAACTTCACCGAAGGCCAGAGGGGTAAATATGTTACCTTGGTCTAATTTCACCTAAGGTCAGAGGGGTAAATCTGTTACATTGGTCTAAATTCACCTATACGGTCAGAGGGGTAAATATGTTACCTTGGTCTAACTTCACCTAAGGTCAGACTGGGGTTAATCTGTTACATTGGTCTAACTTCACCTAAGGTCAGAGAGGTAAATATGTTACCTTGGTCTAACTTCACCTAAGGTCAGAGGGGTAAATATGTTACCTTGGTATAACTTCACCTAAGGTCAGAGTGGTCAATCTGTTACATTGGTCTAACTTCACCTATACGGTCAGAGGGGTTAATCTGTTACATTGGTCTAACTTCACCTAAGGTCAGAGGGGTAAATATGTTACCTTGGTCTAACTTCACCTAAGGTCAGAGGGGTAAATATGTTACCTTGGTCTAACTTCACCTATGGTCAGAGTGGTCAATCTGTTACATTGGTCTAACTTCACCTATACGGTCAGAGGGGTTAATCTGTTACATTGGTCTAACTTCACCTAAGGCCAGAGGGGTAAATCTGTTACATTGGTCTAACTTCACCTAAGGTCAGAGGGGTAAATATGTTACCTTGGTCTCAATTCACCTAAGGTCAGTGGGGTAAATCTGTTACATTGGTCTAACTTCACCTAAGGTCAGAGGGGTAAATCTGTTACATTGGTCTAACTTCACCTAAGGTCAGAGGCGTAAATATGTTACATTGGTCTAACTTCACCTAAGGTCAGAGGGGTTAATCTGTTACATTGGTCTAACTTCACCTAAGGTCAGAGGGGTAAATATGTTACCTTGGTCTAACTTCACCTAAGGTCAGAGGGGTAAATATGTTACCTTGGTCTAACTTCACCTAAGGTCAGATGGGTAAATATGTTACCTTGGTCTAACTTCCCTAAGGTCAGAGGGGTAAATATGTTACCTTGGTCTAACTTCACCGAAGGTCAGAGGGGTTAATCTATTACCTTGGTCTAACTTCACCTAAGGTCAGATGGGTAAATATGTTACCTTGGTCTAACTTCCCTTAGGTCAGATGGGTAAATATGTTACCTTGGTCTAACTTCACCTAAGGTCAGATGGGTAAATATGTTACCTTGGTCTAACTTCACCTAAGGTCAGAGGGGTAAATCTGTTACATTGGTCTAACTTCACCTAAGGTCAGAGGGGTTAATCTGTTACATTGGTCTAACTTCACCTAAGGTCAGAAGGGTAAATCTGTTACATTGGTCTAACTTCACCTAAGGTCAGAGTGGTAAATATGTTACCTTGGTCTAACTTCATCTAAGGTCAGAGGGGTTAATCTGTTACCTTGGTCTAACTTCACCTAAGGTCAGAGTGGTAAATATGTTACCTTGGTCTAACTTCACCTAAGGTCAGAGGGGTAAATATGTTACATTGGTCTAATTTCACCTAAGGTCAGAGGGGTAAATCTGTTACATTGGTCTAAATTCACCTAAGGTCAGTGGGGTAAATCTGTTACCTTGGTCTAACTTCACCTAAGGTCAGAGGGGTTAATCTGTTAAATTGGTCTAACTTCACCTAAGGTCAGAGGGGTAAATCTGTTACCTTGGTCTAACTTCACCTAAGGTCAGAGGGGTAAATATGTTACCTTGGTATAACTTCACCTATGGTCAGAGTGGTCAATCTGTTACATTGGTCTAACTTCACCTATACGGTCAGAGGGGTTAATCTGTTACATTGGTCTAACTTCACCTAAGGTCAGAGGGGTAAATCTGTTACATTGGTCTAACTTCACCTAAGGTCAGAGGGGTAAATATGTTACCTTGGTCTAACTTCACCTATGGTCAGAGTGGTCAATCTGTTACATTGGTCTAACTTCACCTATACGGTCAGAGGGGTTAATCTGTTACATTGGTCTAACTTCACCTAAGGCCAGAGGGGTAAATCTGTTACATTGGTCTAACTTCACCTAAGGTCAGAGGGGTAAATATGTTACCTTGGTCTCAATTCACCTAAGGTCAGTGGGGTAAATCTGTTACATTGGTCTAACTTCACCTAAGGTCAGAGGGGTAAATATGTTACCTTGGTCTAACTTCACCGAAGGTCAGAGGGGTTAATCTATTACCTTGGTCTAACTTCACCTAAGGTCAGAGGGGTAAATATGTTACCTTGGTCTAACTTCACCTAAGGTCAGAGGGGTTAATCTGTTACATTGGTCTAACTTCACCTAAGGTCAGAGGGGTTAATCTGTTACATTGGTCTAACTTCACCTAAGGTCAGAGGGGTAAATATGTTACCTTGGTCTAACTTCACCTAAGGTCAGAGGGGTAAATCTGTTACATTGGTCTAAATTCACCTATACGGTCAGAGGGGTAAATATGTTACCTTGGTCTAACTTCACCTAAGGTCAGAGCGGTAAATATGTTACCTTGGTCTAACCTCAACTAAGGTCAGAGGGTTTAATCTGTTACATTGGTCTAACTTCACCTAAGGTCCAAGGGGTAAATCTGTTACATTGGTCTAACTTCACCTAAGGTCAGAGGGGTAAATTTGTTACCTTGGTCTAACTTCACCTATACGGTCAGAGGGGTTAATCTGTTACATTGGTCTAACTTCACCTAAGGTCAGAGGGGTTAATCTGTTACCTTGGTCTAACTTCACCTAAGGTCAGAGGGGTAAATCTGTTACATTGGTCTAACTTCACCTAAGGTCAGAGGGGTAAATCTGTTACATTGGTCTAACTTCACCTAAGGTCAGAGGGGTAAATCTGTTACATTGGTCTAACTTCACCTAAGGTCAGAGGGGTTAATCTGTTACATTGGTCTAAATTCACCTATACGGTCAGAGGGGTAAATATGTTACCTTGGTCTAACCTCAACTAAGGTCAGAGGGTTTAATCTGTTACATTGGTCTAACTTCACCTAAGGTCCAAGGGGTAAATCTGTTACATTGGTCTAACTTCACCTAGGGTCAGAGGGGTAAATTTGTTACCTTGGTCTAACTTCACCTAAGGTCAGAGGGGTAAATATGTTACCTTGGTCTAAGGTAAATCTGTTACATTGGTCTAACTTCACCTAAGGTCAGAGGGGTTAATCAGTTACATTGGTCTAACTTCACCTAAGGTCAGAGGGGTAAATATGTTACCTTGGTCTAACTTCAACTGAGGTCAGAGGAGTTAATCTGTTACATTGGTCTAACTTCACCTAAGGTCAGAGGGGTAAATATGTTACCTTGGTCTAACTTCACCTAAGGTCAGAGGGGTTAATCTGTTACATTGGTCTAACTTCACCTAAGGTCAGAGGGGTAAATATGTTACATTGGTCTAATTTCACCTAAGGTCACAGGGGTAAATCTGTTACATTGGTCTAAATTCACCTATACGGTCAGAGGGGTAAATATGTTACCTTGGTCTAACTTCACCTAAGGTCCGAGCGGTAAATATGTTACCTTGGTCTAATCTCAACTAAGGTCAGAGGGTTTAATCTGTTACATTGGTCTAACTTCACCTACGGTCAGAGGGGTAAATCTGTTACATTGGTCTAACTTCACCTAAGGTCAGAGGGGTAAATTTGTTACCTTGGTCTAACTTCACCTAAGGTCAGAGGGGTAAATCTGTTACATTGGTCTAACTTCACCTAAGGTCAGAGGGGTAAATATGTTACCTTGGTCTAACTTCACCTAAGGTCAGAGGGGTAAATTTGTTACATTGGTCTAACTTCACCTAAGGTCAGAGGGGTTAATCTGTTACATTGGTCTAACTTCACCTAAGGTCAGAGGGGTAAATATGTTACCTTGGTCTCAATTCACCTAAGGTCAGTGGGGTAAATCTGTTACATTGGTATAACTTCACCTAAGGTCAGAGGGGTTAATCTGTTACATTGGTCTAACTTCACCTAAGGTCAGAGGGGTAAATATGTTACCTTGGTCTAACTTCACCTAAGGTCAGAGGGGTAAATCTGTTACATTGGTCTAACTTCACCTAAGGTCAGAGGGGTTAATCTGTTACATTGGTCTAACTTCACCTAAGGTCAGAGGGGTTAATCTGTTACATTGGTCTAACTTCACCTAAGGTCAGAGGGTTTAATCTGTTACATTGGTCTAACTTCACCTAAGGTCCAAGGGGTAAATCTGTTACATTGGTCTAACTTCACCTAGGGTCAGAGGGGTAAATTTGTTACCTTGGTCTAACTTCACCTAAGGTCAGAGGGGTAAATATGTTACCTTGGTCTAAATTCACCTAAGGTCAGTGGGGTAAATCTGTTACATTGGTCTAACTTCACCTAAGGTCAGAGGGGTTAATCTGTTACATTGGTCTAACTTCACCTAAGGTCAGAGGGGTAAATATGTTACCTTGGTCTAACTTCAACTGAGGTCAGAGGAGTTAATCTGTTACATTGGTCTAACTTCACCTAAGGTCAGAGGGGTAAATATGTTACCTTGGTCTAACTTCACCTAAGGTCAGATGGGTTAATCTGTTACATTGGTCTAACTTCACCTAAGGTCAGAGGGGTAAATATGTTACATTGGTCTAATTTCACCTAAGGTCACAGGGGTAAATCTGTTACATTGGTCTAAATTCACCTATACGGTCAGAGGGGTAAATATGTTACCTTGGTCTAAATTCACCTAAGGTCAGTGGGGTAAATCTGTTACCTTGGTCTAACTTCACCTAAGGTCAGAGGGGTTAATCTGTTAAATTGGTCTAACTTCATCTAAGGTCAGAGGGGTAAATCTGTTACCTTGGTCTAACTTCACCTAAGGTCAGAGGGGTAAATATGTTACCTTGGTATAACTTCACCTATGGTCAGAGTGGTCAATCTGTTACATTGGTCTAACTTCACCTATACGGTCAGAGGGGTTAATCTGTTACATTGGTCTAACTTCACCTAAGGTCAGAGGGGTAAATCTGTTACATTGGTCTAACTTCACCTAAGGTCAGAGGGGTAAATATGTTACCTTGGTCTAACTTCACCTATGGTCAGAGTGGTCAATCTGTTACATTGGTCTAACTTCACCTATACGGTCAGAGGGGTTAATCTGTTACATTGGTCTAACTTCACCTAAGGCCAGAGGGGTAAATCTGTTACATTGGTCTAACTTCACCTAAGGTCAGAGGGGTAAATATGTTACCTTGGTCTCAATTCACCTAAGGTCAGTGGGGTAAATCTGTTACATTGGTCTAACTTCACCTAAGGTCAGAGGGGTAAATATGTTACCTTGATCTAACTTCACCGAAGGTCAGAGGGGTTAATCTATTACCTTGGTCTAACTTCACCTAAGGTCAGAGGGGTAAATATGTTACCTTGGTCTAACTTCACCTAAGGTCAGAGGGGTTAATCTGTTACATTGGTCTAACTTCACCTAAGGTCAGAGGGGTTAATCTGTTACATTGGTCTAACTTCACCTAAGGTCAGAGGGGTAAATATGTTACCTTGGTCTAACTTCACCTAAGGTCAGAGGGGTAAATCTGTTACATTGGTCTAAATTCACCTATACGGTCAGAGGGGTAAATATGTTACCTTGGTCTAACTTCACCTAAGGTCAGAGCGGTAAATATGTTACCTTGGTCTAACCTCAACTAAGGTCAGAGGGTTTAATCTGTTACATTGGTCTAACTTCACCTAAGGTCCAAGGGGTAAATCTGTTACATTGGTCTAACTTCACCTAAGGTCAGAGGGGTAAATTTGTTACCTTGGTCTAACTTCACCTATACGGTCAGAGGGGTTAATCTGTTACATTGGTCTAACTTCACCTAAGGTCAGAGGGGTTAATCTGTTACCTTGGTCTAACTTCACCTAAGGTCAGAGGGGTAAATCTGTTACATTGGTCTAACTTCACCTAAGGTCAGAGGGGTAAATCTGTTACATTGGTCTAACTTCACCTAAGGTCAGAGGGGTAAATCTGTTACATTGGTCTAACTTCACCTAAGGTCAGAGGGGTTAATCTGTTACATTGGTCTAAATTCACCTATACGGTCAGAGGGGTAAATATGTTACCTTGGTCTAACCTCAACTAAGGTCAGAGGGTTTAATCTGTTACATTGGTCTAACTTCACCTAAGGTCCAAGGGGTAAATCTGTTACATTGGTCTAACTTCACCTAGGGTCAGAGGGGTAAATTTGTTACCTTGGTCTAACTTCACCTAAGGTCAGAGGGGTAAATATGTTACCTTGGTCTAAGGTAAATCTGTTACATTGGTCTAACTTCACCTAAGGTCAGAGGGGTTAATCTGTTACATTGGTCTAACTTCACCTAAGGTCAGAGGGGTAAATATGTTACCTTGGTCTAACTTCAACTGAGGTCAGAGGAGTTAATCTGTTACATTGGTCTAACTTCACCTAAGGTCAGAGGGGTAAATATGTTACCTTGGTCTAACTTCACCTAAGGTCAGAGGGGTTAATCTGTTACATTGGTCTAACTTCACCTAAGGTCAGAGGGGTAAATATGTTACATTGGTCTAATTTCACCTAAGGTCACAGGGGTAAATCTGTTACATTGGTCTAAATTCACCTATACGGTCAGAGGGGTAAATATGTTACCTTGGTCTAACTTCACCTAAGGTCCGAGCGGTAAATATGTTACCTTGGTCTAATCTCAACTAAGGTCAGAGGGTTTAATCTGTTACATTGGTCTAACTTCACCTACGGTCAGAGGGGTAAATCTGTTACATTGGTCTAACTTCACCTAAGGTCAGAGGGGTAAATTTGTTACCTTGGTCTAACTTCACCTAAGGTCAGAGGGGTAAATCTGTTACATTGGTCTAACTTCACCTAAGGTCAGAGGGGTAAATATGTTACCTTGGTCTAACTTCACCTAAGGTCAGAGGGGTAAATTTGTTACATTGGTCTAACTTCACCTAAGGTCAGAGGGGTTAATCTGTTACATTGGTCTAACTTCACCTAAGGTCAGAGGGGTAAATATGTTACCTTGGTCTCAATTCACCTAAGGTCAGTGGGGTAAATCTGTTACATTGGTCTAACTTCACCTAAGGTCAGAGGGGTTAATCTGTTACATTGGTCTAACTTCACCTAAGGTCAGAGGGGTAAATATGTTACCTTGGTCTAACTTCACCTAAGGTCAGAGGGGTAAATCTGTTACATTGGTCTAACTTCACCTAAGGTCAGAGGGGTTAATCTGTTACATTGGTCTAACTTCACCTAAGGTCAGAGGGGTAAATCTGTTACATTGGTCTAACTTCACCTAAGGTCAGAGGGTTTAATCTGTTACATTGGTCTAACTTCACCTAAGGTCAGAGGGGTAAATATGTTACCTTGGTCTAACTTCAACTGAGGTCAGAGGAGTTAATCTGTTACATTGGTCTAACTTCACCTAAGGTCAGAGGGGTAAATATGTTACCTTGGTCTAACTTCACCTAAGGTCAGATGGGTTAATCTGTTACATTGGTCTAACTTCACCTAAGGTCAGAGGGGTAAATATGTTACATTGGTCTAATTTCACCTAAGGTCACAGGGGTAAATCTGTTACATTGGTCTAAATTCACCTATACGGTCAGAGGGGTAAATATGTTACCTTGGTCTAACTTCACCTAAGGTCCGAGCGGTAAATATGTTACCTTGGTCTAATCTCAACTAAGGTCAGAGGGTTTAATCTGTTACATTGGTCTAACTTCACCTACGGTCAGAGGGGTAAATCTGTTACATTGGTCTAACTTCAGCTAAGGTCAGAGGGGTAAATTTGTTACCTTGGTCTAACTTCACCTAAGGTCAGAGGGGTAAATCTGTTACATTGGTCTAACTTCACCTAAGGTCAGAGGGGTAAATATGTTACCTTGGTCTAACTTCACCTAAGGTCAGAGGGGTAAATTTGTTACATTGGTCTAACTTCACCTAAGGTCAGAGGGGTTAATCTGTTACATTGGTCTAACTTCACCTAAGGTCAGAGGGGTAAATATGTTACCTTGGTCTCAATTCACCTAAGGTCAGTGGGGTAAATCTGTTACATTGGTATAACTTCACCTAAGGTCAGAGGGGTTAATCTGTTACATTGGTCTAACTTCACCTAAGGTCAGAGGGGTAAATATGTTACCTTGGTCTAACTTCACCTAAGGTCAGAGGGGTAAATCTGTTACATTGGTCTAACTTCACCTAAGGTCAGAGGGGTTAATCTGTTACATTGGTCTAACTTCACCTAAGGTCAGAGGGGTAAATCTGTTACATTGGTCTAACTTCACCTAAGGTCAGAGGGGTTAATCTGTTACATTGGTCTAACTTCACCTAAGGTCAGAAGGGTAAATCTGTTACCTTGGTCTAACTTCACCTAAGGTCAGAGGGGTTAATCTGTTACCTTGGTCTAACTTCACCTAAGGTCAGAGGGGTAAATCTGTTACCTTGGTCTAACTTCACCTAAGGTCAGAGGGGTAAATATGTTACCTTGGTCTAACTTCACCTAAGGTCAGAGGGGTTAATCTGTTACCTTGGTCTAACTTCACCTAAGGTCAGAGGGGTTAATCTGTTACATTGGTCTAACTTCACCTAAGGTCAGAGGGGTAAATATGTTACATTGGTCTAACTTCACCTAAGGTCAGAGGGGTTAATCTGTTACCTTGGTTTAACTTCACCTATACGGTCAGAGGGGTTAATATGTTACATTGGTCTAACTTCACCTAAGGTCAGAGGGGTAAATCTGTTACATTGGTCTAATTTCACCTATACGGTCAGAGGGGTAAATATGTTACCTTGGTCTAACTTCACCTAAGGTCAGAGCGGTAAATATGTTACCTTGGTCTAACCCCAACTAAGGTCAGAGGGTTTAATCTGTTACATTGGTCTAACTTCACCTAAGGTCAGAGGGGTAAATCTGTTACATTGGTCTAACTTCACCTAAGGTCAGAGGGATAAATCTTCTACATTGGTCTAACTTCACCTAAGGTCAGAGGGGTTAATCTGTTACCTTGGTCTAACTTCACCTAAGGTCAGAGGGGTAAATCTGTTACATTGGTCTAACTTCACCTAAGGTCAGAGGGGTAAATCTGTTACATTGGTCTAACTTCACCTAAGGTCAGAGGGGTTAATCTGTTACATTGGTCTAAATTCACCTATACGGTCAGAGGGGTAAATATGTTACCTTGGTCTAACTTCACCTAAGGTCAGAGGGTTTAATCTGTTACATTGGTCTAACTTCACCTAAGGTCCAAGGGGTAAATCTGTTACATTGGTCTAACTTCACCTAGGGTCAGAGGGGTAAATTTGTTACCTTGGTCTAACTTCACCTAAGGTCAGAGGGGTAAATATGTTACCTTGGTCTAAGGTAAATCTGTTACATTGGTCTAACTTCACCTAAGGTCAGAGGGGTTAATCTGTTACATTGGTCTAACTTCACCTAAGGTCAGAGGGGTAAATATGTTACCTTGGTCTAACTTCAACTGAGGTCAGAGGAGTTAATCTGTTACATTGGTCTAACTTCACCTAAGGTCAGAGGGGTAAATATGTTACCTTGGTCTAACTTCACCTAAGGTCAGATGGGTTAATCTGTTACATTGGTCTAACTTCACCTAAGGTCAGAGGGGTAAATATGTTACATTGGTCTAATTTCACCTAAGGTCACAGGGGTAAATCTGTTACATTGGTCTAAATTCACCTATACGGTCAGAGGGGTAAATATGTTACCTTGGTCTAACTTCACCTAAGGTCCGAGCGGTAAATATGTTACCTTGGTCTAATCTCAACTAAGGTCAGAGGGTTTAATCTGTTACATTGGTCTAACTTCACCTACGGCCAGAGGGGTAAATCTGTTACATTGGTCTAACTTCACCTAAGGTCAGAGGGGTAAATCTGTTACCTTGGTCTAACTTCACCTAAGGTCAGAGGGGTAAATCTGTTACATTGGTCTAACTTCACCTAAGGTCAGAGGGGTAAATATGTTACCTTGGTCTAACTTCACCTAAGGTCAGAGGGGTAAATTTGTTACATTGGTCTAACTTCACCTAAGGTCAGAGGGGTTAATCTGTTACATTGGTCTAACTTCACCTAAGGTCAGAGGGGTAAATATGTTACCTTGGTCTCAATTCACCTAAGGTCAGTGGGGTAAATCTGTTACATTGGTATAACTTCACCTAAGGTCAGAGGGGTTAATCTGTTACATTGGTCTAACTTCACCTAAGGTCAGAGGGGTAAATATGTTACCTTGGTCTAACTTCACCTAAGGTCAGAGGGGTAAATCTGTTACATTGGTCTAACTTCACCTAAGGTCAGAGGGGTTAATCTGTTACATTGGTCTAACTTCACCTAAGGTCAGAGGGGTAAATCTGTTACATTGGTCTAACTTCACCTAAGGTCAGAGGGTTTAATCTGTTACATTGGTCTAACTTCACCTAAGGTCCAAGGGGTAAATCTGTTACATTGGTTCTAACTTCACCTAGGGTCAGAGGGGTAAATTTGTTACCTTGGTCTAACTTCACCTAAGGTCAGAGGGGTAAATATGTTACCTTGGTCTAAATTCACCTAAGGTCAGTGGGGTAAATCTGTTACATTGGTCTAACTTCACCTAAGGTCAGAGGGGTTAATCTGTTACATTGGTCTAACTTCACCTAAGGTCAGAGGGGTAAATATGTTACCTTGGTCTAACTTCAACTGAGGTCAGAGGAGTTAATCTGTTACATTGGTCTAACTTCACCTAAGGTCAGAGGGGTAAATATGTTACCTTGGTCTAACTTCACCTAAGGTCAGATGGGTTAATCTGTTACATTGGTCTAACTTCACCTAAGGTCAGAGGGGTAAATATGTTACATTGGTCTAATTTCATCTAAGGTCACAGGGGTAAATCTGTTACATTGGTCTAAATTCACCTATACGGTCAGAGGGGTAAATATGTTACCTTGGTCTAACTTCACCTAAGGTCCGAGCGGTAAATATGTTACCTTGGTCTAATCTCAACTAAGGTCAGAGGGTTTAATCTGTTACATTGGTCTAACTTCACCTACGGTCAGAGGGGTAAATCTGTTACATTGGTCTAACTTCACCTAAGGTCAGAGGGGTAAATTTGTTACCTTGGTCTAACTTCACCTAAGGTCAGAGGGGTAAATCTGTTACATTGGTCTAACTTCACCTAAGGTCAGAGGGGTAAATATGTTACCTTGGTCTAACTTCACCTAAGGTCAGAGGGGTAAATTTGTTACATTGGTCTAACTTCACCTAAGGTCAGAGGGGTTAATCTGTTACATTGGTCTAACTTCACCTAAGGTCAGAGGGGTAAATATGTTACCTTGGTCTCAATTCACCTAAGGTCAGAGGGGTAAATCTGTTACATTGGTATAACTTCACCTAAGGTCAGAGGGGTTAATCTGTTACATTGGTCTAACTTCACCTAAGGTCAGAGGGGTAAATATGTTACCTTGGTCTAACTTCACCTAAGGTCAGAGGGTTAAATCTGTTACATTGGTCTAACTTCACCTAAGGTCAGAGGGGTTAATCTGTTACATTGGTCTAACTTCACCTAAGGTCAGAGGGGTAAATCTGTTACATTGGTCTAACTTCACCTAAGGTCAGAGGGGTTAATCTGTTACATTGGTCTAACTTCACCTAAGGTCAGAAGGGTAAATCTGTTACCTTGGTTTAACTTCACCTAAGGTCAGAGGGGTTAATCTGTTACCTTGGTCTAACTTCACCTAAGGTCAGAGGGGTAAATATGTTACCTTGGTCTAACTTCACCTAAGGTCAGAGGGGTAAATATGTTACCTTGGTCTAACTTCACCGAAGGTCAGAGGGGTTAATCTGTTACCTTGGTCTAACTTCACCTAAGGTCAGAGGGGTTAATCTGTTACATTGGTCTAACTTCACCTAAGGTCAGAGGGGTAAATATGTTACCTTGGTCTAAATTCACCTAAGGTCAGAGGGGTTAATCTGTTACCTTGGTTTAACTTCACCTATACGGTCAGAGGGGTTAATATGTTACATTGGTCTAATTTCACCTAAGGTCAGAGGGGTAAATCTGTTACATTGGTCTAATTTCACCTATACGGTCAGAGGGGTAAATATGTTACCTTGGTCTAACTTCACCTAAGGTCAGAGCGGTAAATATGTTACCTTGGTCTAACCCCAACTAAGGTCAGAGGGTTTAATCTGTTACATTGGTCTAACTTCACCTAAGGTCAGAGGGGTAAATCTGTTACATTGGTCTAACTTCACCTAAGGTCAGAGGGGTAAATCTGTTACATTGGTCTAACTTCACCTAAGGTCAGAGGGGTTAATCTGTTACATTGGTCTAACTTCACCTAAGGTCAGAGGGGTAAATATGTTACCTTGGTCTCAATTCACCTAAGGTCAGTGGGGTAAATCTGTTACATTGGTATAACTTCACCTAAGGTCAGAGGGGTTAATCTGTTACATTGGTCTAACTTCACCTAAGGTCAGAGGGGTAAATATGTTACCTTGGTCTAACTTCACCTAAGGTCAGAGGGGTAAATCTGTTACATTGGTCTAACTTCACCTAAGGTCAGAGGGGTTAATCTGTTACCTTGGTCTAACTTCACCTAAGGTCAGAGGGGTAAATCTGTTACATTGGTCTAACTTCACCTAAGGTCAGAGGGGTTAATCTGTTACCTTGGTC
Organism: Pecten maximus; assembly: GCF_902652985.1. Taxonomy (NCBI): domain Eukaryota; kingdom Metazoa; phylum Mollusca; class Bivalvia; order Pectinida; family Pectinidae; genus Pecten; species Pecten maximus. Next base: position 45,031,071 of record NC_047023.1, on the reverse strand, counting down.
TAACTTCACCTAAGGTCAGAGGGGTAAATATGTTACCTTGGTCTAACTTCACCTAAGGTCAGAGGGGTAAATCTGTTACATTGGTCTAACTTCACCTAAGGTCAGAGGGGTTAATCTGTTACATTGGTCTAACTTCACCTAAGGTCAGAGGGGTAAATATGTTACCTTGGTCTCAATTCACCTAAGGTCAGTGGGGTAAATCTGTTACATTGGTATAACTTCACCTAAGGTCAGAGGGGTTAATCTGTTACATTGGTCTAACTTCACCTAAGGTCAGAGGGGTAAATATGTTACCTTGGTCTAACTTCACCTAAGGTCAGAGGGGTAAATCTGTTACATTGGTCTAACTTCACCTAAGGTCAGAGGGGTTAATCTGTTACATTGGTCTAACTTCACCTAAGGTCAGAGGGGTAATCTGTTACATTGGTCTAACTTCACCTAAGGTCAGAGGGGTTAATCTGTTACCTTGGTCTAACTTCACCTAAGGTCAGAGGGGTAAATATGTTACCTTGGTCTAACTTCACCTAAGGTCAGAGGGGTAAATATGTTACCTTGGTCTAACTTCACCGAAGGTCAGAGGGGTTAATCTGTTACCTTGGTCTAACTTCACCTAAGGTCAGAGGGGTAAATATGTTACCTTGGTCTAACTTCACCGAAGGTCAGAGGGGTTAATCTGTTACCTTGGTTTAACTTCACCCAAGGTCAGAGGGGTAAATATGTTACCTTGGTCTAACTTCACCGAAGGTCAGAGGGGTTAATCTATTACCTTGGTCTAACTTCACCTAAGGTCAGAGGGGTAAATATGTTACCTTGGTCTAACTTCACCTAAGGTCAGAGTGGTAAATATGTTACCTTGGTCTAACTTCACCGAAGGTCAGAGGGGTTAATCTGTTACCTTGGTCTAACTTCATCTAAGGTCAGAGGGGTTAATCTGTTACCTTGGTTTAACTTCACCTAAGGTCAGAGGGGTTAATCTGTTACCTTGGTCTAACTTCACCTAAGGTCAGAGGGGTAAATATGTTACCTTGGTCTAGCTTCACCTAAGGTCAGAGGGGTTAATCTGTTACCTTGGTCTAACTTCACCTAAGGTCAGAGGGGTAAATATGTTACCTTGGTCTAACTTCATCTAAGGTCAGAGGGGTTAATCTGTTACCTTGGTTTAACTTCACCCAAGGTCAGAGGGGTAAATATGTTACCTTGGTCTAACTTCCCTAAGGTCAGAGGGGTTAATCTGTTACATTGGTCTAACTTCACCTAAAGTCACAGGGCTATTTTTGTTATACTCCCTGAGTTCGCGGTGTGATGTTGTTTGGTGATGACCCTGTGCCATGATATTGGGCCTGAATCATGCTGAAATGAAAGTCTATGACGTTTTTCAAATAAATGAAAATGATGATGCTTTAATGTCATAGCAGTAGACTTTGTTCCTGACTATTTACATTCTAGCATTATGATATTTGACTTTGACTGTTACTGAGAAGTACTCAAGTTTATTAATTCTAGTTCTAGAACCAGACCTAAATTTAAGCTTTTTTAAATTCACATCTGTTACTGCTGTTGAACCCTTTCTATGGATGATGGAAATATATCATTATTGAGAATAGTATCAATAATTCATTATCCAATACAAATAAACCACGATTTCAGTAAAACAATTTCAATTTCAATTTCAACAAATTTTATTGACATAGATAAATAGGATTAGACATCAGGCATAGCCTATCTAACTCTTCTCCTTAGGGTGACAACAGTTATTAAGAAATACAGACTAATACATAAGTTTAAGGGGAAGTAACACCACGAAGGAAGTCCTTGTTTTTGATAGTAATCCTTTAACTAGGGTACTTGATTTGAATTACTTACTAGACTATAATGTTATCATGAATAATACTATACAAGAAGCCGTTGATATATAAATATACTATTGATCATAAATATTTGGTGATATTGAATTTATCCCCCAACATATTCAGGCCTGACAGTCATTATGCATAACACACAGGCCATACACTGATGAGGATCAAAAGCCAATTGCAGCAAATAAATATATATTTTTAAGTATATTCTTGCAAATAACATGATTATTCCAAAATCAAAAGAAGTTACTTCATATTGATGGTTATATCATAAAAAAAGAAAAAAGAAAAACAGAACAATAACAATTCTAATCGATATCAAAGAAAAGTATTTGGTTGCAATATAATGCTTGATATAAGTGATAATATTCTGTATGTCATTTCAACTATTACAACCAAGTAATAGAACACTTGTAAATAGATGATTATGAGAGTTATGATTCAAATTATGTTGGACAGTTTGGCGAATATTATCATATGTCAATGTGTGACTAAGATAATGTAAAGCAGTTTCAAATGACCGGTTTGCATTTTCACTTTCGAGATTGAATTAGATTATCTTTATAACGATCACAGTTTTAATTACTAGCATTATTAGCTCAACTGACCAAGGTGAGCTTATGCCATACCATGGCGTCCGCCATTCGTCGTCCGTCTGTCGCCTGTCTACGTCCGACCGTCCGTCAACAATTGACTTCTTCTTCAAAACCACAGATCAGAATTTGATCAAATTTGGTCAGAAGCATTCCTATGGGTTGGGGACTCAAAATTGTACAAATGGTGGGGCTGAATCCTCAAGGGTTTGAGGGTCGTGGCCAAAAGGGGTCATTTTGGCTCTATTAATATAAACGACTTCTTCTCTGAAACCAATCAAAAGATATTGCTCATATTTGCCTGGTAGCATCACTATGGGGTGGGGATTCAAAATTGTACAAATGATAGGGCTGACCCCCAGGGGCCTTAGGGGCGGGACCAAATGTGGTCAATTGGGCTATATTGATATAAATGACTTCTTCTCTGAAACCGAGTGATGGATATTGCTAATATTTGCCTGGTAGCATCACTATGGGTTGGATATTCAAAATTGTACAGATGGTGGGGCTGACCCCCAGGGGTTTGAGGGGCGGGGCCAAAAGGGGTCAATTAATATAAACACCTTCTTCTCTGAAACCATGCAAAGGATATTGCTCATATTAGCTTGGTAGCATCACTATGGGGTGGGGATTCAAAATTGTACAAATAGTGGAGCTGACCCACAGGGGCTTGAGGGGCGGGCCAAATGTTTTCAATTGGGCTATATTGATATTAACGACTTCTTCCTTGAAACCGGGCAATGCATATTGCTCATATTTGTCTGGTAGCATCACTATGGGGTGGGGATTCAAAATTGTACAAATGGTGAGGCTGACCCCCGAGGGCCTGAGGGGCTGGGAAAAGAGGGGTCAATTTGGCTATATTGATATGAACAACTTCTCCTCTGAAACCAAGCAATAGATATTGCTCATATTTAACTGTGAGCATCTCTTTGGGGTCAAGATTCAAAATTGTACAAATTGTCGGGTCGACCTCCCTGGGGGCTGAGGGGCAGGGCCAAACGGGGTCAATTTGTCTAAATTGATATAAACAACTTTTGTTTTGAAACTAAGCAATGGATATCACTCACATTTGTGTGGTAGCATCCCTATGGGGTTGCGCCAAAAGTCAATTTCATTTCATGGATTAATGCATTTTTTGGCATAAAAACCTCATGTACCCATATAAAATGCCTAAAATGATATATTGACATAGCAATACCGGTGGCAATTATACTTTAATCATCATTCTTGTTTCATATCTCATGAAATCCACGTGAGCGATACAGGCCCTCTGGGCCTCTTGTTTCTTAATTGGCACAGTATACTATTTATATTACGATTGCCACAAAATTTGCAAATATCAGTTGAATATTGACTTTTATCTTATTGAGCAGCCTTTTTATCTATTAAGTAGACTAAATAGTTTTAATTTCTGGAGCAATTCTATTAATTTCATTAAACATGGATGGGAAAAACTTTCAAATAGATAACAGTATCCATAATGGGGGATCAAATATTCTGTTTGTTCGTAGTATAGTATGTGTACAGGTATCCCCCAGGTGTTTCAGGTTGTGTACATGGATTCCCCACGTGTGTCTGGTTGTGTACAGGGATTCCCAATGTGTGTCTGGTTGTGTACAGGGATTCCCCACACGTGTCTGGTTGTGTACAGGGAATCCCCACATGTGTCTGGTTGTGTACAGGGATTCCCTACGTGTGTCAGATTGTGTACAGGGATTCACCACGTGTGTCTGGTTGTGTACAGGGATTCCCCACGTGTGTATGATTGTGTACTGGGAATCCCCACATGTGTCTGGTTGTGTACAGGGTTTCCCACGTGTGTCAGGTTGTATACAGGGATTCCCCACATGTGTCTGGTTGTGTACAGGGAATTCCCACGTGTGTCAGATTGTGTACAGGGATTCTCCACGTGTGTCTGGTTGTGAACAGGGATATCCCACGTGTGTCTGGTCGTGAACAGGGATTCCCTACGTGTGTCTTGCTATGTGTACAGGGATATCCCACGTGTGTCAGATGGTCTACAGAGATTCCCCACGTGTGTCTGTCTGTGTACAGAGAAATATTGTTTATACTTATGGTAGATAAGTGACTAGAAAGCTTCCTTTACGTTAGATAAAACATAATGCTGGACATTCGGAACAAGTTAGACTAAGATGACGATTAGTACTGACTACAACATCGTTTCTGCTTGAATAATCCGAGTACTAATGTGAGAACAAACTTTTTGCATATGTAGCAGGCCGGGTCTTAATCGTAAATACTGTACATAGGTGTATGTCGCCTTCTAGCTTCAGGCTAGGGGTAATTTCCCTTTAGCTCAGTCGGTATAGCGGCGGATCAGTACGCCGAATGTCGTGGGTTCGATCCCGGTCAGTATAATCAATACAATTAACAGGTTAGTGAAGAACTTTAGTCGTCCATGAATAGGTTTCAACGGCAGTAAATATTGCGTAAACGTCTTTCACAAGATGCAGGGCAGGTGAGTGATACAGGCCCCTTTGGTCTGAATTACCAAATACGTACTTGATCCTAATGATTAAGGTATATGCATCTACTAGCAGCTCAATCATATTTATTGCAGATAACCCTGTCATCATCAGCGGTGATCAGCTGTTGATTATTGATCCTTTCCGAAGAAAAAAGAAACTTGGAAAAGATTGTCATACTTTAAAGTTCAAGAAACTTTGCAAATCTGTGCAGAAAAAACGTCATTACAACCAGGCACTTGCTGCACTCGAGGCTGTATTTGGTCGATGCGGATTTACAAAAGAGTCATTGAGTGATGGGTACGACGGCACGCTATTTTGGTTCCCATTCCGCCGTAGACCTTCAGAGTTATCAACCAAAGTATTCACTCATCACGATGTCACTGAGCTGATTACGATGTTAAAGAAAGAGGCACACTGTTTCCTTCTTTTTCTGAAAAATATCACTCAAGTTTCTTTTTATGAAAAGGAAACAGAATCCCCATTCTCTGTGAAATGTGTCTCGT